>NW_022758092.1:223624-227515 GCF_011630105.1 Anneissia japonica
ATGCAAATGAGATGGTCAGCAATATTTACTTGCATTTCATTGGTCAAAGTTTTTAACATGCAGCTATCATGTGCTTGTGAGATGGGTATCATGCACTGCTGAATTCACAATTTAGTTGTCAAATATCTGACCATTTTTTGTGTATTATGAATACAGTACTATTGTGTGTCGGACGTACTGTGTCGGACGTACGTATAAAATGTACGTCCGACACCAGGTTTTCTTAATTAGTATAATTAATTAGAAAGCACAATTATAATATATGTACTTAATATACTCAATTACCTTTAAAACATAAATTTGGAAATTCCTTTGTATTTGGTTTAGAGTGGACATAAAATAATGTAATATTTTTGTGTCGGACGTACAAAATATATTAATTCACATAAAATAAATTAAAAAAATATATAATTAATAAGAAACAAATTTTTTTTTCATATATAGGAATATATATCTATTTTTATATTGTATATTAAAAAAAAATAAAAAAATATTATTTTAATGTAGGAAATTCATATATTAAGCCTTGATTAAATTTATTGGTAAATATTAAACAATTTATATTATCATGTTTAAATGTAATTATATTTCAAATCGCAGAATATTAATATATTTTATTTTTTTTATGATACTACATTATCTGTCTCTTATACACATCTAGATGTGTATAAGAGACAGCTGATGCTCGATGTGCATTCCAATTTTGTTGGCTCATTACTGCCTTTACAGCTGCCCTGCTCTTGGCTTTCCGCACTCTGTCCTTTTCAAGGAGACGTCTATATTTTTCTGGGTCTTCTTTTTGCCGAGCATGCTTTCGTGCTTGCCTTTGTTTGTTGGTAAGCACCATGACGCATTGACTGTTGAAGTAAAAATTTAAATAAACTTGTTATATTAAAAGTAATTAAATCACAATGTTTAAAAACAAACTTGATTAGGACCACTTTTTTTTGGTCCAGTATGAATACTTCCTGCCTGATTTTAAACTGTCGAATTCAATATTTGCGAAAAATTGTTCCCTCCTATTAAAAGCCATATTTATTAGTACAGTGATTTCAATTATTTATCTGACAGCAAAATATTATATCCATATGCACCTTTATGTTAATAATTTGGGACTACTGTATAATACTAAGTGTTTGTACACAGCTGTTTAATGCACATTATTAATATCATTCTTCTGCAGTACTGTAACCTAGTTAAAAGACCACTGTAGAGGAACAAACTGATTTTCTAATTGAACTACGATTTTCTATAACGACGTATAAAATAAGTATTAAAATTATTCTATTTAATTCCAAAGTTTAAAAATCTTACCTGAATTATTAGGCTTGGCCCTATACTGTAGAAGGATATAATCTGCTATTAATTTAATGCTATATGGTACTTCTGGGACTTGAAAAGAAATGCAACTATTCCAACCATAGGCACACTTTTTTAGTAAACATGTTTTTCACAATATGATTGGTCAAAATGTGATGAATATGCAAATGAGATGGTCAGCAATATTTACTTGCATTTCATTGGTCAAAGTTTTTAACATGCAGCTATCATGTGCTTGTGAGATGGGTATCATGCACTGCTGAATTCACAATTTAGTTGTCAAATATCTGACCATTTTTTGTGTATTATGAATACAGTACTATTGTGTGTCGGACGTACTGTGTCGGACGTACGTATAAAATGTACGTCCGACACCAGGTTTTCTTAATTAGTATAATTAATTAGAAAGCACAATTATAATATATGTACTTAATATACTCAATTACCTTTAAAACATAAATTTGGAAATTCCTTTGTATTTGGTTTAGAGTGGACATAAAATAATGTAATATTTTTGTGTCGGACGTACAAAATATATTAATTCACATAAAATAAATTAAAAAAATATATAATTAATAAGAAACAAATTTTTTTTTCATATATAGGAATATATATCTATTTTTATATTGTATATTTAAAAAAAAATAAAATAACATTATTTTAATGTAGGAAATTCATATATTAAGCCTTGATTAAATTTATTGGTAAATATTAAACAATTTATATTATCATGTTTAAATGTAATTATATTTCAAATCGCAGAATATTAATATATTTTATTTTTTTTATGATACTACATTATATAACCTTTGAAATTATACTAATAATACACACATTTGACGCGTTTTAAATTTTTACAAAATAGTTACCATTTTATGGAATTGCCCAGAATCAGACAGGAACACAAACTTTTTGAACTTCACACTGACATTTTCTACTTACATACACATAACCTGGTTGCTAATACAGTTGCCTGGAGCTCTAGTCTTGGAAAAGTCAGCGTCTTTAGTGATTTTGCAAGATTTTGCTGTCAAGAATCTAATACTCCCACAGAACTGTTGGGCATCTTCCATCTAGTACTGTATACGACACAGCACCAAAGGCAGTCTCAGAGGCATTGCAAATTATTATCAGCCGCAATGATTCAGCATTTGTTTCTGGAATTAAGCACCTGTTGAATGAGACAATGAATGCTTCTTAGTTCATCAAAGAACTTTGACCAACTTGCTATCGCTTTGGGGCTCAGTTCATCGTCCCATCCAACTCCAGCTGCCCAAAAATATTGAGTGATTATTTTTGTCCGAATGAGAGATGCATCTGCAAAGCCAGTGGGATAAAAAAAAATCTTGAAATTTCGCTTAGGACTATCCTCTTGTTGAGTCTACTCTCTTTCTCATCTTGCTGAACCTTGTACTGTAATTCATCAGACCTTGCTTAGCAGACATCATGCTCTGTTCATAGTACTCCTGGTTGCTGTTCAAGTTTGCATTGGACACCAAGCTTTTTATTTTTAAAGCTGCTGTGGAAAGAACGTTATCGATATCCTTTAGTCAATTTGACAGCATCTACCTCATTCCTAACAGATGTATATATGACATCCATATAGGTATCATCTGTCAGTGTGGTAGCAGCTTGAGGGTATTCTAATTCATATTCTATCACAGTTTTGCAGAGTGCGGTAATAGACATTGCTGCGGCTATTGTAAGGACATGTCGTGGCTCACATCACGAACTAACACAATTAAATTCAATTGTGTTAGTTCGTGAAATCAAAAAAGCGCGTCAAAATACGCGCTGTTGTCGTTAAGGACTTATTGTGTGGTAAAGAATACAAAATTGCTTGCCAACCAATACGCGCTCGTTTTGACGCACTACTGTGATTTCACGAACTAACACAATCTACTTTGATTGTGTTAGTTCGTGATGTGAGCGACGATGTGTCTGGGACTATTATAAATATATGCGCGTGCATGTCTTGTAAAGGAATCTTTATTTGAACTAGGAAAAATCCTAGGAAAATCAATGGCACAAAGGTCTTTTTAAAAGTAAGAAATCATAAATTATAAAGGGCAGCAAATGTTTTAACAAATTAGTTTTTAAAACATTGATTCGTAACATTTTCACTCGTTTTCTAAAATTTAATTTTAAAAGTTAATTGATTGCCATTGTTTTAATTGTGATTATCATTATTAAAAATTGCATTACTTTTTTGTTCGTAACTTAAATACCATAGTATGCATGCAATAATTTTATATAATTGCAAGATAAACTATATATGCAATGAGAGGATATCGATGTTAACTTAATTTACGTTGAGAAAGTTTGCAGCAATAACCAAAATATTCATTTGCAAATAAAGTATATTTATGTCTTCGAAAACGTCAAATACATCCTTCATGTTGTTGTCTCTTTATAGTGTATCCATTGCTGGGTTCCTGACTATCGGTCTCGCGCTGTCTGTCATATTACTCATGGTGTACAGTGGCCTGAAGAGAGCAAAGTGGGCGTGGTCGGGCGTCCCTCGAAATTTTTCAAAAGTGATCCAGTACATTGGCGCCACCAGCGGGGCTC
>NW_022758092.1:227587-229206 GCF_011630105.1 Anneissia japonica
ATAGCTCGTCGGACCCCCCTCCCACCATAAAAAAATAGTAGGCCCTTCCCCGGCTCGGTCAAAAGGCCCTCGATGGCGATGCGTGCGCCAAAGTTATCCTTATCTCAATCAGCCCCTCCCCGTCGGACAGCTAAGGGTTCCCCAGAAAATATATCCTACATCCGCCACTGGTCCAGGGGGCGAAGCTTCCGGAAAATATGACAGTTAGAGCTTCAAATGCGCGTTTAATCGATTTTAGACCTCGTGTATTATTTTGCAGGACAAGAACGTATTATTCTGATTGGTCAGTTATTATGACTGGTGACAGACATTTCGTAACCCAGACGTGCTGTAATTGGGACATTTTGTAACCACGCATCCCCCATACGGCCTTTTCGGAAAGCAGAGTATTCGTAATCCACCCGTAAACTATTTAGTTTGTATAGCGATATTTGCGATGTGTTTGCATGTTTGTCTCAAATGTGTACCGCAGGGGCGGATTTAAGCGGCCCCGGGCCCCCCCCCTCCCCTTTGGGAGGTGAAAAAAAGAAAACAAAGAAGAAAAGAAAGAAAAGGGAAAAAATATAAAGGCCAGAACGCCTCAAATGTTATTTTCGGGCATCTAGAACACCAAAATTTCGCGGGGGAGTGCCCCCGGCAGTTTTGTCTCGATCATCTCAACTTTAGGTCCCCTTTTCGGCCCCCCCCCCCTTTGGGGATCCGCCTCTGTACCCTAATTGATATCACACATCACAGGTCCTAAAATGTACGGTAATAGCTGTAACAATAATATCCCTAAACTAAATGTTGTAAAGTTCGTGCGTATGTAATAACTTGTCTCTATAATAAAGGTACCAAATGTGAAAACGTCTGTATCTAAATGAATAATATCCAAGTTTTTCATTTTGTTATCCTAAATAATAACTTATTTTGACCCTAAGTTGTATATATTGGCTTTGATAATGATAGTACCGGGCACACAAGTGTATTAAAAAGCAGTGTAATAAGGGGACAATCGGGGATCCATCCCCAAGAAATATTTGCGTCCTCTTCCCCAAGAATAGGCCTAATTAAATCACCTCAAAAAATGTACAAGATATACTCTGATGTATAATAGGGGCCAGCTATAAATAGAATGGGTTACGAAACGTCTGAGTTGGCAAATGTTATACCTGAATTACGAAAAGTCCGTGTTCGTATACACCGTACCGGTCGAGGGCAGATTCTGTTTTGAAAAGTGGGGGGTGGGGAGGGGGCGGGGAAAGACATCGTGAGACCACACCCACCTCAGCCCCACCATAGCTGGGATTGAGGTGCGAACATTTGAAGAAATACAGGTATTGCCTGTAGATGACCGGAAATGACACTGTAGTAACTTAAAATTCATCATCATCACATTACATCACATCATTATTTTTCATGATCTCTCGCAGTAATTTTCGGCAACCATAGCGATCCAATTAATATGTGTGATATACCATAGAAAATAATACTTAAACCAGGCCCGTAGCCAGGGGGTTTTTATGGTTCGGGCGAACCCCCCTTTTCTAGCGAACCCCCCTGTTTTCTAGCGAACCCCCTCGAATTTTTAAATGAGTCCCACTCGGACGGAATGTCTGTTTTTAACTTACCCAGCATTA
>NW_022758092.1:229275-229546 GCF_011630105.1 Anneissia japonica
CCTACATTCATAGAATATCTCAGCTTCAGAAGTTCGGAGATTTAAATTGAACGCAAGTCCGGCAAACCATGACTTTACGATAGCTCACATAAGGATGGCAAACATCGATAAAAACTTTCACTGGCCTTGGGCTAAATGCTTGTAAGAAATGTACCAACCGGTAACGAAACCGGTCTCCGTCTACCTAGAGTAAATGGCGCTACCAAACGAAGATAAATTTTTGCGACTTAATCCACCAAATGCAGCTAAAGTTTTGCGACTTAATCACCAA
>NW_022758092.1:233505-253575 GCF_011630105.1 Anneissia japonica
GCTCCGCCCCCGACCCCACCGGGGTCCTTAGGCAATCCTCTGGACCCCACGCCAAGAGAACCCCCCCCCCCTTGAAATGACCTGGCTACGGGCCTGTAAACACATTGTCTTTGGTGTAAATACTTTACCTACTTCAAAGCCGTGAGCTCAGACCACCATGGTTGGGGCTGAGGTGCAAAAAGTTAAGGAAATAGGTACCTAGATAGCCGGAAATGACACTCTTATATTCGTCATCATCACATCACCCTTGTAGTCAAAATGAAGCACCAACAAATTTCTCAAGATCTTTTATCAGCGAGTTTCGGCAATCAGTGATCTAATAACCTGTGTGATGTACTTGGGGCGGGCGGGATTTGGCGGTAGTGGGGTATGTGAGAATCCACAATCACCTCAGCCCCACTGTGGTTGGGGCTGAGATGGGAAAATTTTGAGAATATGGACCTCAAGTTTCCCGGAAATTGCACTACTCAGAAAAGTCCTACCGGTACTATGTTCGTAATTATAAAAATAATATAGGCCTTATCAAGAATACAATACAACAATTATTTTTCTCAATACAATTTAGGGGGTGCTATCGCACCGTATGCGCCCCTGAATCCGCCCAAGCATAGAAAATATAAGTTAAAAACATTATCTTTGATGTATTTACTTTAGTATCTACTTGAAAGACCTGAGTCACACCAAGTGACGTAACGCCTGCGTTCTCATGCAGCGGTCCGCAGGACACCCGAATTCTAGGGGCTCCGAAGGGGACCTACTCATTGGTTCCTACTGTACATCTAGCATCCCTGACCAAAAAGGACTTTGTTGATAAATAAAACCATAATGTGTCTCTAAAATCGACTGTAGGGCATATATAACATATTATAATGATTGAAAAGAAAGGGGTCTCGCCGGCCCGACGTGGCCCCCCTCTCGGGGGAAATAAAAAGAAAATGGAAATTAAAAAGAAAATTATATTCACAATTTTTATGTTTGTGAGTGCCATCTCCGGCCATTTATACATAGTAATAAATTTTCTTCAGCCCCACAAGGGCAACGGCATAATGTGTGTCTGAAATCGACTGTAGGACATATCACATATCACAGTGGCGGAATAAAGAGTGTGGGGGAGGGCCCCCACTAAATTTTTCAAAATATTTTTTAACTGGAGATAAAAAGAAAATTCATAATTTTGTCTGTGACGTGCCATTTCCGGCCATCTAAATGTGCCATATTCATAAATTTTCTTACCTCACTCAGCCCAAACCATGTTGGGTCTGAGGTGGTATGGACTCTCCAACTGTGAAAGTCCCTCCCGGCCTCAATTTTCTGCATATTATATCATTTATTCGTCGTTAAAAAAATTTAGAATAACAATGCACAACTAAAATCCCACGATGGAATTGGTGACCGGGACTTAAATAGGGCCCCGTTTCAGAAATACATAGGGCCCCCGGCCCCATCGTTACGCCACTGGTCACCTATCTGAGATCTCAACCCCAGCATAATGGGACTGGCTGAAGGGGTGAAAATATGTGTGATGTACCAGGAAGTAAAACTTAAAAACATTGTCTTTGATGTATTTGCTTTATTACTTTACCTACTTCAGTGTCGAGTCCACACCTAACCCAGCCCCACCATGGTTGAGGCTGAGATGCGAAAATTTGAGAAATAGTACCTCAAGCTGGCCGGAAATGGCACTATCATTCAAATATCATCACCATGTGATCTTTTATCAACGATTTTCGGCTTTCATAGAGATCTAATAATCTGAATTGTAGACCCTACCATTGAAAATAAAGCTTCATTGTCTTTGATGTATTTACTTTACATTACCTCTGTCTCTTATACACATCATCTTTTCGAAATAAATGCCCTAAAATTTGGCAAGTTCACTTTGAAGAGTGGAATAGAATCTCCAGTTTACTTTGATCTCAGAGTAATTGTGTCTTATCCTGAAATAATGGTAAGAACCGTAGGCCTAGCTAGGCCTAGGCCTAACCCGAGTGGTGACCACCCGAGTAGTTGCTGGCCCAACTTGCTTGCTTGGCTGTTTTGGCTTGTTTTGGATTTAGGTACAGCGGTGTTATCTTACTCGCTAAAGGTCCTACTAAATACTAATTCCCACCACGCGGAACCACAGGATGCAAAAATGATAAAAATATTACCACACGAGAGAAGAAAACAGCTATAATCAATAGAAACCAACTTTATTTAGAACGTGGTTTGTCCAAAGGCAAATTCTGTTAAAAATCAGTGTATGTTGTTTATGTTTGGTTTTGCCCATCGTGTCTCGGTAAGTAATGCATTGACATTTTGGATCTATAACGCATTGACGTATCACCAGAAATGCATTCAACCATGACCTTACCTCAAGATATTATGTACTACCACATCATACATGAACGGTGCATGATATATGAACTTATTCTAAATTTAAACAAAATGAGTATTTAAATCGTAGTTTCAGGGGCGTACGGTGAAAAATCGTACGCAATTAGCCATCAATCATCCAACCCACCAGTGACCGTTTCTTCTAAGGGGAAGAATTTCGTCATGTACAGTATATTTTATAAGTAACCGCTGCTATTAGCATGCGTCAGCTATGTACAGCTATGTAAACCATTTATTATTTCATAAAAAAGACGCCCTTATGCTAATTAATGTGTCAAGTATGCAAGAGATCAGTTTATACAAGGTTAATTCCAGGGACGGCTGAGATAATTGTGTAGAAATAAATGTATTTTTATCACTAATTTTAACCTTTGTTATTTTTCTAATATACTGTGTGTTCTTCATTTACGACCATTTATGGTATCCATCCATTTTCAATTGTAACTGCTGTGCTGTGGATGAAATGAATCCGGAAAACTGTTCTGTTCTTCAGAGTGTTGGCCATATAATTAGACAAAGTAGAAAATGGACATGATACATAATGAGAATAGGTTGACTTACGAACTCTGCAGTGTATATGCTTTATTGAACTAAGATTGATGAATATTGCATTACAAAATACTGTACGTGTTTTAACATATTGGTCTATGCTGTTACTGTCTTGGCACGTTTTACCCTCAGTCGTTGTCGTCCAGGTTTACATGTGCTCTTTGAGGGAATTGGAAAAAGTTATCAGACCGTTGGAAAAAGTTATTGTTCTTTAATTGCGTGGTGCATTAGAAAACATTGGTTTTATTAAAAATATAAAAACGGTCATGCAGTATTGAGTCATAGACAGTAGGCCTATTTATGTGAATGTTTAATTCATTGACGCGTTACTAAAAATTGATCAGTAGGCCTATGCCTATTCATTTTGTGTTTGTTTAAATAAATAAGTAAATTTGTGTACATACAGTATGTCGGGTGCTCAAATTAAACATAATGTACATTGAAACTCAAATTCTATGTGGCTTTATTAACTGTTTTTGTTTTAAAGTACCGTACCCGGATTTTCAACAAACACTCCCTGAAATCGTTTAAAAACAGATTAATAATGCTCAGATCATCAGAGCGCTATTTTTTTAGGCATTTTTTTGCTGATTTTTAGGCATATTTTGATTGAGACTCACAAGTGACAGAAAACAAGAGGACTTCTTTCAGGAAATGAAAAATACATTTATTTCTTCTCGAAAATTTTAATCCTCCCTGCCACCTTCTTTATTGTGATACCTTGCATAGTTTGAAATATTAATTAGCATAAACACAAAGGGCGTATCTTGGTAAAATAACAATAATGGTTTATGTAGTATAGGGTTGATGTATATGACAAATAAAAATATAAACTTTAAATACGGTAATGTACCATTAGCCCTACAGTGGTTCAGGAAGCAGTCGACAAATTTACCTACATACAATGATAATAAAATGAGAGGTCCCGAAGTGAGTAGATATTTGATGAAGGATGTGTTATAAATAAAAATGTATTATAAATAAATATATTTTTGAACCTTGAATCTTTGTTTATATTGAATGTAGGACATAAACCACCCAGGACATAAACCACCCAGACGTAAACCACCCAAACTGGAATATACCATTGTGAAATTAGGGTGTGCAGTGGGGTGGACAATGTTGGGTGGGCCTGTTTTTATCAGCTTCACAATAGGATAGACTACACTGTGACTGTGACCTATTATACGCCTTTAATTCATTCAACTCTTTTGACAACATGCATGTATTTTAATAATCATTGTAGATTTTTTCCTGATTTCAGTAATCACTGGGCTTAAATTTTGTATTTTCCTAATGATTTTAACACAACAAGTTGTATTTTTTTAATGATTTTAACACAACAATTAACTTCAAAGTTTAATGGAAATTCAAATACATTTAATAATATTAATAGTTTGAATCTAAAAAGTCGTATTTTGTAGTAAAGTTTTAATATGATTAATTTAATAACATTTTTTTTCTCTCTTGGTATGGTATTTGTCTAATATTATAGTATTCACAAGGACTTGTCCCTACTTCCTTTAAATATGATTTAATAATAATAATATTATTATAATAATAATGATAATAATAATCATAATAATAATAATAATGTGAATGTAAACAGTCATATCCAATAATGAATGTATATTAATAAAATATTCATGTTAATAAGATCTTACTATTTTATATTTTATCTATTTGATTGAATTGTCACTATTGTATAATTAATATTTCTTCTTGCATTAATGACAGTTGTAAAGAAACGAAACATACACAGTAATTTAGTAGTAAAACCGATTTATTTCCATAATAGTGAATACAATCTAATTAAATACTCTGTTACAAATAGAGTAAACTTATACTACAGTTACATTATTTACATTTACATTAAATAAGATTAAAATTACACATACAGTACCTTTAATTGTAAAACTGAATCTTCAAAGTCTGACTTATCAGTAAAACAGCCGCATTATCGTCAGTACTGCAGTGCATATGCTGTAGTAGGGGATACATTCCTTAAAAGAGAACTAGCAAAATGATTTTTTGTCCTAGAGTGGATTTTTGATATGCCATTAATAATAGAATCAACCTTACAAATCGTTCTTTGGCTATTTTTTATAAAGTTATAGGTGATTATATACGATTTTACCATGACGTCACTGGCGAAAAAGTAACAAAAGATCGTGTAAATAGTGCCGCGTAAGGTATCCACCGCGTAGGGTATCCGCCGCGTACGATCTTTGCTTGCATGCTGTAACAATCACAGTTTACAACCATGGTTACAGCATAAATGCAAAGATCGTACGCGGCGGATACCCTACACGGAACTATTTACACGATCTTTTGTTACTTTTTCTGCCAGTAGCGTAATGGTAAAATCGTATATAATCGCCTATAACTTCATAAAAAAAAGCCAAAAAACGATTTTAAGGTTGATTCTATTATTAATGGCATATCAAAAATCCTCTCTAGAACACAAAATCATTTTGCTAGTTCTCTTTTAATTATTTTCTTGACTTCCTATAGTATTACGGTAGTAATTAGTCATACATAATTACAATACACAGTATGCTCATGTTAGGGTTAAATTTCCTTTAGCCAAAATGGCTACAGGTTCTTAATTTGTTTAGCCAAACTGTAAATGCTTAAATACTGTAGCCAAATTTAAATACCAATGAAAATCACATGCACATTCAGTCTCTGATACAGTTTTTTTAAACACAACAATACATTCTTTGTCATCACAAAATGACGCTTGTGGTTGTAAACAATAGGACACGCCTCCTAAACTCTGCCCGCCAATTGGTTAGTTTTATTCATGTGGTAGTGTGCAAACATGTGCTTCGGTTGTGATGACGTCAGATCAGCCAAAGTTTCATAGTGCGTGACAGGAACAAGCTTGTGTGTAACCAATAAAGTGTTAAACAGATTTAAAGTGTATTAAAGCAAATAACCCTCATGGTTTTATTTGGAGTCAAATCTAAATAAGTCTAACCAATTTATATTTCATTCTCTAAAAACTTCCTCTGAAATTAAATTAGCATGTTTTGAAAGTGTATTAAAAGTGAAAAGGAGGAGTGAGGTAATTTTTAGTGATGAATCTAATGGTGTCCGAATCCGAGTAATCTGCTGGAAAGTCACTTGCAGAAACTTGCTTTGAGTTCCGTCTTTATTTCTGGTTGATTCCAATGATTTTTAAGCATTAAAACGAAAATGCACTTTCGAAACAATGGAAGGCGTAACTTTTACTTTATCTAACAATAACGTTTACAGGCATGTTATTTTAATCAATATAATACGCTCCATGGCAATGCCACTGGACTAGAAGCATCTCTTTTTCACAGCATCTGGTACGCTTTTATTTTGTTATTTCTTGTTACGATGTTTATGTAACTGATCGTCCGGTTTTTAGAAGTTTTTTATTTTGTTGTTGTGTTCAAACCAAATAATACATTCGGATTATGTTTTTGGAATGCCTTTTTTATTAATATGGTTTGGGGTATTTTGGGAAAATTTAAAATCAGGCATAAATTTGATTATTTTTAGTAAATAACATTTTTTTTAAACTTTAAAATTTCAATATCATATTGGCTGTTTCAAGTAAATATGTAACTGCAAAATTTATTATTGATAGATCCAATTCTGAGAAATAAGTGTAAGTTAATTACACATAATAAATGTAATTCCATAAAAAACTTGTATGTCTACTAAAAAATTGATCTACCAGCATAGAATATTGCATTCTGTGTATTCATAAGACATGTTTTATTTAATTCCATTGTTTTTATTTCACAATACCCTACAGGTTGTGTAAATATAGCGACTGATATTCATTGTATCATTTTATATTCGTGTTTATTTGCACACAATATTAATTGAGAAATGAACAACTCAATTCATCTAGTGATAATACTTTTCGTCAGAGCTTGATGAATTATTTGTTAATGCTTCAAGCTGCTCGAAATTCTACGTATTAATTAATTTGTAGACTTATTTCCAAATATACAGTAATGCATAGCATATTGCATCCTCTGTATTCATAAGACATGTTTTATTTAATTCCATTGTTTTTATTTCACAATACCCTGCAGGTTGTATAAATATAGCCACTGATATTCATTGTATCATTTTATATTGGTGTTTATTTGCACATATATTAATTGAGAAATGAACAACTCAATTCATCTAGTGATAAAACTTTTCGTCCAGAGCTTGATGAATTATTTGTTAATGCTTCAAGCTGCTCGAAATTCTACGTATTCATTAATTTGTAGACTTATTTCCAAATATACAGTAATGCATAGCATATTGCATCCTCTGTATTCATAAGACATGTTTTATTTAATTCCATTGTTTTTATTTCACAATACTCTACAGGTTGTGTAAATATAGCCACTGATATTCATTGTATCATTTTATATTCGTCTTTATTTGCACATTATATTAATGGAGAAATAAACAACTCAATTCATCTAGTGATAAAACTTTTCGTCTAGAGCTTGATGAATTATTTGTTAATTGCTTCAAGCTGCTCGAAATTCTACGTATTAATTAATTTGTAGACTTATTTCCAAATATACAGTAATGCATAGCATATTGCATCCTCTGTATTCATAAGACATGTTTTATTTAAATCCATTGTTTTTATTTCACAATACCCTGCAGGATGTATAAATATAGCCACTGATATTCATTGTATCATTTTGTATTATTACTTGCACATTATTTATTAATGGAGGAATGAACCACTCAATTCATCTAGAAAGAATTTTGAACAAGTTATCATTTTGCAATATACACACATTCAGTAAAATATATACTGTATATATCATACTTTTACAAAAATTTCCGTGGCCTGAATTTAGGATTATTATATGCGAGAATAGTGCCCGTATAACTATAGGGCTAAAAACTTTGGAGTGCTTTTGTTACAGTATGTTCGTAGCAGACCGAAGAGATCCCCATAGGAAGATTGTTTTAAAGGGTCTCTCATGAACATTATATACACTTCCTCGCCAGCTATATATATATAATGTATAGGCCTAATTATAAAACATGGAAAGATCAACAAATACAGCATGAAATATGGAATCACTATGGTTTGCATGGTTTGTTTTGAGTTTGTTTCATACCATGACACTATAGTGTACATTAATCCAAATACAGTATCGTATATTCGCGTATAAGACAAGGCTTAAAATAGCAAATTACGATTGAAAAATGGGGGAGGGGGGTCATCTTATACGCGCGACATACAAATTTTAGGGAGTGTTCGTCTTATACTCCCTACATACAAAAGTCGTCCAAAATCTTCTTAAACTCGGAGGTCGTCTTATACGTGGGCTGCCTTATACACGAGTATATACATACTTAATACGGTAGTTTATTTGTTGTGTGAAGTAATAAATTGTGTATCCAAACAAAGGTTTAATATTAAAAAGTATTTATAGTGCAAATAAATTGTTTATTTATTACAGTTGTTTATTCATTAAATTCATGAAGTGCAATTGTTAATTGAGATTTTTATACTTTTTTGTTAGTTAATTTTTTTAATCTTACATATTGTCAATTTTTTCATCATCTCATTGATTATTTGAATGCTTAAAATAATTAACTTTTATATTTTTATAGCTATTATTATTATTAATGTTAGGGAGTTGAAGGGACACATCCTTTCCTGTGTGATAGAAGTTTTTGTACAAATTTTGCCCCTTCTGGGCCTCCCTCTTTCTTCGTCCTTGTATTTGTTTTATTTTTTAATTGCTAGAAGGAATAACAAAAAAAAAATAGCTTCTTTTAGTTTTACAAATTAAATATAATGATTAATGTATTGCAAAGTAATTCTGATGCTATGGAGATCAGAACAATTTCATTTTTGGGCCCAAAGTTTAAATATTGTTTTGAAGCAAGTCTAATTTTGAAGCAAATTCAAGGCTAAATCAAATTGCTTGGATTTAGGATGATGAAAAAAATCATGGCAGGTAAATAATACAGGCATATGTTGCCTTTGTGAAACAACTCAAAAGAAACTAGATAATTTTCTATTTGAATGCCAAAACTAAAAGCTATCAGAGATATGACCTTTTATGAATTAGAAAGAGAATTGCGCAACAATAATTTAAATACATTCTGGGATGATTTTATCCATGACTATTGAATACAAACATCATTTATTTCTAGACGACCCTTCTTATATAAATAGACAACTTTCAACCATTTTTGACAATTATTGCGAAAAATACATTAAGCTTGCCTGGAATACTGTATCAGATATTTTTAAGATAAGTGCTTAATTACTACCTTTACATTATTAATTTGAATTAGTTTTTTTTTTTTTTTCTGTGTTTTTGTTTTTTGTTTTTCTTATAGTAGTTTAATTTATTGTAGTTAAGGAGTTTCGTTTCATGTAAACAGTTGCTTTATTTGACTTGTTATAGTGTAAGTTACTTTTTCATGTTTCTTTTGATTATTTTGATTATGTTTTTGGATGCACCATCAATGGTGATGTGTGCCACTGTAAAAAAAAAAGTCTCCAAACAAATTTGCTTGGATTTTATTAAAATAACATAATAATTTGTATTCCATTTAAAATGCGTCATCTAGGAGGGTGGTCAATGCAACTTATACCCTATTCAGACTACACTCTCTTGCGATCGGTTGTGATGTAATCGGTGGTAATCCAAAACTGATTACTCCCTATCGCAATCAACGAACGCATTCAGACCAACACAAACAAACTTTATATTCTAGGGCCTAGGCCTCCGTTGTCTAGGCCTATGTTGCCTGACCTCAGCCAAACAGTGCCTGTGGAATTCATTGTGATTCGTTGCCATCAGATTCCCTGGTAATCGGGAGTAATAAAATTGTAGCACCCAATCGCAACGGGTAACAATTGCGATATCGATTACATATCGACTGCTATTGGTGAGCTTTCACACATGATTTTACTTTGCGATTGGGTGTCGCAGTTGCTACAACCGATCGCAATGTGATGCTAGTCTGAATGGGGTATTCATTTATAAAGCAAATTTGTGACCTCGGCCCACGGTCTTTTTCGGATAATAAGGGCTGTTTTCCAGGCAGATTTTTCAGAAAATTAGGCTTTGACCTAATCTTAATTTATACCAATGTTTTATGCAGTACCGGTAGTTACGATTCTGTGCACATTTTCCTAGCGATTTTTCATACAAATTTGAGCTACTTTTTGAGGTATCATCCACGCAATTAAAATACTTTACAGTCTGGGACCATATTCCCATGGTGGTATTGATCTTCAAGGCATCTGAAATTTTTTTTCAGCCTTCCCCCTCCCCCCACTCTAGTACTGCCACTGCATTCAATACAGCCAGCATTCATGTACTTCTTGTAATAAATGTTTACTCTGATTATCTTTTTGTTACTTTAAGAAAAAAGTTTCAGATCTCCTGTGGGATTCAGTTGGCGCTGATATAGAATTCAGGCATTTATGTGGCGTGCCATACACTGCATTGCCTCTAGCTACCGTAAGTTGTAAAAGAAATAGTGTATCCTCTTTACTGTATTTGAGATCACCCTTTATTATGATTTGAAAATTTTGCCTCGGGGTTCAGTATCCTCTCAGAGGGTTAGCTTTGTGTTTAAACCGGGTACTCATTGCGTGCGATGGCAACGCGACGACGAACTCATTCGACGACGCGGACACAACGGATCACTTTTTAAGTGAGAATCCGTTGAGACTGCCACTGACAATCAGCAGATGACGTCGCGTCATCTAATGCTCGCCGGAAGCAGAGGTGGATTCGTCGTGCGACGATCGTACAACGCTGTGAGTGCCTGTCTTTAAAGTCAGGCTCCAGATAAAAAAAATATTTTTTTGATATGTTGTACAACTGATTTTTCTTAAGACAAAAAGCATGTATAAGAGTGACTGATCACTGGTCTGGGTGTTGAACCAAGCTTTACCTCGATTCATTTTTATATTTTGGTGTAAAAGCGGTCTTCCAATATTTATTCGCGCAAATTGCAAATTTCTGCTTATATACATGCACGGTTTAATTTTTAACTACGAACTTCCTTACTGCGCATGCTTATAAGAAGAAAAAAATTGGTGATTCGTGCGTATAAATTTGCCTCAGAAAACAGCATGGGTTCATAATTAACATTAATTACTACCACTAACAAGTTGCATAAATGGCGCGGCCGGTTAACGCTGTGTTGTATGGCACCGAAGGTTGTGAGTTCAAATTGTGCCTCAGTGTTTATTTTTATTTATTTTTATATTGTTATCATTATTATTAAGTGTAATTATAATTACCGTATATACTATCAGCATCGCCCTGCACTTTCAGCCCACAAAAGCTGCAAAAAAAACATCTTAATAAAGAAGCAAAGAGTATAAAGATATAAGTGATTGTTGATTGAATATTGTAGATATTGAATTATTGATTGAATATAGTAGATATTGAATTTAAATCTTTAATTGATATGTCTTTTATTGTAATAATTTGGAATTATTGTATATTATAGTTTGTTAGGTAATTAATAATATTTATTTTTGACTGAATTTTCGAATTTTAATTATTTTATTAATGTAATTAATAATAAGTATATTTTTGCGCCGCACCTTTAGGCTGCTACGATCAAGATGACAACAGTCATTAAGAAGCATTATGTAGCGGTAGCATTTTCTACGAAGAAATGGGAATTCCGAACTAAGCAATGTGCATGTGGCAGTTACCAAAGAACGTCCGCAAATTATCTATAAAATACAGTGAGCAAGCGCTTGGAAATGCTAAACAGCCAGTGAGCATGTGCATTGAGTAAGTGACGTTGAGCCATGTCGAGCATGCGCAGTTACCAAAAAGACGTCTCAGGAATCAAATGGCGCCTGCGAAGTGGGTATCAGTTACCAAAAAGCATCTCAGGAACCAAATAGCGTCTGCTAAGAGGGTATGAAATAGAAATGGGAAAATAGAACTGTAATGCAACAATTGAGCATGCGCAACTCAGCTAAAGCGATCAGGTTATGGAAAAATAAGTACAGGACATGAAGTACTATTTTCGTTGACAAGTCTTAAAAGTACAGTACTGCATAGCCAGTGTTTTATTTAATATATAGTATTATATCAGACTAGTAGAACGGCTCATCTATTTCTACTTTGAAATAGATGTCTACTCTTTACCTATCGATTGATTAAGCATCTAAAACAAATAGCTGAATACAAATCTGTTAATGGGTAGTTTTCGCTGCATTCCCGGCAAAATTCCACTAAAAATGACTTTTTTTAGAAAATATGCATTTGCATTACTCCAGTTATTATAAATCATGGAAAAATATTGGCATAACAAATTTGAAATAATTCCTATGAAATATTATATTTCACAAGCGTCAATACTAGCAACGGAAAATATCATGTCGGCCGTTTTTATGTGTGATAACAAAACCTAAAATCGAGGTAAAGGCTAGACCTAGCCAGCAGCGTTGGATAGGCTAATGTTTTCGGCGCCTACGATATTTCTTCTCACGACCTATCGCAAAATCAACATGAAAAATTCATCCGCATTTATTTTTTGTGTGGAACACAAAAAATCAAATTTCAGTCTTATTTTACATTTTTTTCATTCTTAGGAATGTCTAAATTCAGTTAAACTTGCAATTACGTATTATATTTATAAATCTTTATAACATTATACAAAAATTAGATTTTTCTTAAAAATTGAAATTTTGCCGGGAATGGGGCTTTAATGCTAACGGATGTTGCGAAGTATGTTAATTTCAGGATTTTACGTGCTCGACGTACGTTAGTTACGGGTTTGTGCATGCGTAATATGATTTGTTTACAAAATGGACAGGGCTATCACGTTGCATGTTGTGTACTAACGTTACAGTTAATGTTAACATCGTGCGGCGAAAACTATCTATACTGTACTTGTCACCGATTAATAGATAGGAAGTTACTGACTATCTATTGTCTGCTATCAATATGCAATAAGGCAATTCTAAAAAACCTTAAAAGACAAAAAAAAAAACAAACTACTAAGATCTATTAAGGTTGTTTAGTTTGGCAGAGGTAATGAAAAAAAACGTATGTAAAATGAAATATAAAAAACAAATTTGGTATCTAATTCAATGTATCACTGGGTTTTTTTCTTCTAGTGCATGGCTGTGAATTACAACAAACCAATGTTGATTTGCAGAAAAGAAGCTAAAGACTATGGAACTAAAAAGATGATTAAAGGAATTTTTGAAGGAGGAGATAAATGCTTGATTGGAGGATGTTGTCACAAGTGGGACCAGTGTCATGGAAACGGCAGAAGTAAGAAAAACAACAATCATATAATTTATCCAATGGTATGATAATACAGTATGCTATAATCTGCCATTCTGAGAAAAAAAAAACTTGTTCCACTTTTTTGAATATTGATTATTTTAGACTGATTAAAATGCAGCCACATGCTCATTCAATAAACTTGTAAATATTCAGAACCTTCCAGAACAATTTATATAATTTCCAGTTTCAATTAATGACCTTTCCGGAGTGTCAATCAAACTTAACAACTGACTAATCAGAACAGCGCTAGGAATGCGCGCGCGTCTTACAAACACACGTGTTGTCCCACAAACGCACGTGTTCGCGTATGTTTTAACACTGCCTTCTTGTGGGACCAAAAACAATATCCAAGGGGCGGGGCTTAGCGGAAACGTCCATTATCGACTGCTTCATAGTATATAAACCAATTAAAAACTAAATGCATATTGTAATGCATGTTAACAAAGAAAGGGTTCTTTGTTACCAAATATGTTCTGTTGCACATTCAATGAATAATCAATAAATTAAAAATTAATATCAAGTTGATGAGTATAAGAAGTAAGGCATGTAAATGACATTACCATTATTATAGGAAATTTCTAACTGTCCAAATTTCAATAGAACGTACTGTACCAAGCTAAGTTCTACTGCCAAAAAGTTGAAGAGAATAGCGCTGAAGAAACATTTAATGGAATATTACCACTGAAATTACAAGTTTTGCTTTCTGATAAACACTTTGTATTATCTGCTGTTTTGCCGAAGATAAAAAAAGGAAACCATGATGAATGTATCTTCACATGACACACCTCGCATAGAACTGCAAGAACCCATTCTGCTGGTCATAGCTCGTTGGGTAGTTGGTAGTATCGGTGTAATTGCCAACTCATTTGTCATATTTGTGTTCGTCTACAACAAGACTTACAAAAAGTCTCAGTCGCTCAAATTATTTCTCCATCAAACTGTGATTGATTTGTTTGGCTCTCTTATGTTTTTGATCTTCTACACCATCGATATTCCTGATGGCAATGGTGGAACCATATTCTGTAAAATGCGTTTGTTCTTCATTTATGCACCGGCAACATCATCATCATACAATTTTGTTATGCTTACAGTGGAACGCTATATTGCTGTCGTCCATCCCTTATTTTATCTCCAGAAGTCCTTGAGTGAGAAAATTACATACCTGTCACTCCTGGGCCCCCATGTATGTGCTGTACTCATAACGATATCTTTTCCTATATATGCAGACATACATCGATATGTGAAAGCATGTCCATTAGAAATTAATGCTGTTGCTGGTATGTTAATAAACAATTTTCAGTTCCTGGTACCCCTCAGCATTATGCTCTACTGTTATGTGAAAATACTGGTAAAGTTACACAAAACAAGAATAGTTAGTAATGACCTTTCAGCTGACATTCAACCAAATAATGGTGGAAGCTCTCAAAGTATAAAATCAGATATGTTGACTACACTCATCTTAATTATATTTGTTTACATTGTTACAGAAACTCCACACTATGTTACCTTCTTCCTGTATCTCATAGGCCATAGTGTCAGTCCTATAGCTATTGATGTGAGTGTGTTGGTGCTGGTTTCAAATCTTGCTATCACTCCATTTATCTACTGTATGGCATGCAAGGATTTTCAACGAGGACTTCAAAAAATCAGAGCACAGATATTCCAGGGTTAGAATCACAAAATTGAGTACAGTATGTTAAGAGAGACATTAAATATATACTCTCAGAATTCAAGATAAGATGAAGTCAACAGATTTCTTAAAACATAACCATTTGAATTTCATTTCATTTATTTCGTTCAAAAGAGCATTATTTAATATTGACAGAGAGCAAAAAACAACACTCGGAGAGCAAAAACAATACAAGAATTGCAGCCAAAAACTAGTTAAAATGTTCAATTTACAAGGGTAAAATTCGAGATACGAACAATTAAATTAGAATTATAATTGCTTAGCATAAACTAGTTTTGAAGTTCTGATAAAAAAATTTATTCAAAAAAAAAGTTCATCTTGGACACCAACTCAGCTCTCGGAAAGTTATTAAATTGAGAACAATGTCCCCCCATAAAGACTTCATGTGCACGAATAGTTCCCACTAATATATTCTGATTATTATTTTGTCGATGATTACTAGAGTTTATACTCTGATTAAAGCGGTGCTTTACTGATAACTGTACAATGTTAACAAAGACATGGATTCTAAGTTACAGTATAATTACGTATTGTCCCTCATTAGACAATGATTTATAAAATTCACACCTACAAAAAATATATCAAATCAATGAATATAGAAATTCCAAACTTTGATAAAATGGAACGATGATACGTTCTTCTGTCATATCAAGAGACACAAGGGGAGTTGAAAGGGAACTGCGCAAGAGAAATTGCTACCATTGCTTTTTCTACCCATTTTTTAATACCACAGATGCCAAACATTTCACAAATACTAGATAGCTTAAGGAAACTATCGATGTACTGTATCTAGAAATATCACAGCTCGCATACAATCGCAAGATCCCTTGTTGCTGGTCATAAGTTGTTCTGTGTTTGCTGGTATTGGTATCATTTCAAACTCCATTGTCATATATGTGTTCGTCAACAACAACACCTACAAGAAGTCTATGTCGCCGAAATTACTTCTCCATCAGACTGTGAATGGTTTGATTGGGTTTCTGATATACAAAACATTAATGTTCCTGATGGCGCTGTTGAAACCATTCTCTGTAAAATACGATTTCTTTTCTTGTAAGCGTCGGCAACATCGACATATAATTATCATGCTTACATTTGAACGATATATTGCTTCCGTCCATTATTGTATTCAACCTAGTAATGGTGGAAGAACTCAAAGAGTTGAGTCAGATCTGTTGAGTACACTTTAACTGAATTGCTTTTGTTTATATTGTTACAATGACTCCAAACTCTGTTGGTATGTTGATATATTAAATTCATATTTCATATGCCATTGGGTTAGTTATTTATTTATTGGGGCGGGTTTGTTGCTGATGGATTTAAATCTTACCATCAATCCATTTATCTACTGTATGGCATGCAAGGATTTTCAACAAGGACTTCGGAAGATCAGAGATGACATATTCCATGGTTAGAAATACAAACTTGAATATGTTAAGAGAGACACTATGTATATACTGTCGGAGGTGATTAAGTAAACGTGAAAATATAAATATTGGAATTGTATTCTAATATTAGTAATAGTAATGTACTTTCTACTGAATGTAAGTGTGGATTTTTTATAAAAATTGTTTGGTATTACATGGTGTTAATCTTTTTAGTATTTTATTAATATCATGGCCGTGTAGAAGAACACACTGTAAAACCCCTTTCAGATAGACATTGCCGCAATATTGCGTTAAGCAAGTGGGCATAATTGCTGGTCTACTGTGGCGTAACAACCGCAGATTCAGCAGGTTCGTTGAACCTGGGCCCGTGCTCCAGGGACCCCCGATTTATAAGGGCCCAGCTCCTGTATAAAAAATCTAATAAAGCTTTGTTTTATTGTGACATTTGACTATTTGCTTCCTTCCAGCCAAATAATTTTGGAACCAAAAAAACTTGTTTGCTATACATCCATAGTTTTAAATTTTCATAGTAGTAATGTACGATTCATTGTGTCAAAACAATGTGCAATATCGTTAAAGCATGTGGCTATGATTTCACAGTCATTAATGGATTCTAGTAGCCAATCATTTATTACACGGTGAAGGTGTAGTCAACATTTATACAGTCATTTTCATTGAGATTTGTAATAATTTGATGTTGGACTTGCTTTTAAACAACTTTAAATGTGGCATATACCAATGAGATTGGTCTGTTATGATTAGGACTTGGTTTGTTACCGTTGCCTTTTCATTGGGTAGTCATTGAGACTTTCCAATCGTTTTGTGATATAGCGTGATGCGAGTCTTAGTAGCCTGTATCAATAATATTAATGTCAAGGTTACTATTTCAGATAAACATGTCAGGTTCTTTTCAATAATGCTAGATACAAGTCCTGTAAAATTTATTATGTGACTACAATCATATGTCAAAATATTGAGTCCTGAGATGATGGCGTGCATTTCATATGTATTATACTTTCCAACTATTTGGGTTTTTTCATTCTGTTTTGTCTTCTTTGATTGAGTTTTCTCTTTCTATATTACTAAAATAATCACTAAAATGCTCACAATCAAGATTTCGATAAGTATTTCATTCCCCAATGTTTGGGATTGTGTTTATATTGGTTTTTAACAGATAAAATGTAATCTGATTTGGATTTTTAAATTTTACTCGTGCATTTGTTTCTAAGTAAACGATATTTATTAAATGATGTTGGCCTGCTATGTTTATCGAATAAGTGTTTTACATCATCACAGCCATACATAAGTCTAATGATGTCAGGTGTGATCCATTTAATTTTATTTAGCTTAAGTACTGTATATAAAACTAATATACAAGATAACTGTTAACATTGTTCAGTGGTTAATCGGATAAATAAAATAAACCAATTCAGTAAATATCAAATGTTCTTTTTTTTGTCATAAGAAGTAAAAATCCGTATTATTATCAGGGGTTGATTTGGGGGGGGGGGCGTGGTGTCCCCCCCCCCCACTTTGCAAAGTAAGAAAAAATAAGAATATAAATTGATTGAAAATAATCGATCACCCAAAAATGCCTCAGAGGTTATCTTCGGGCACCTAGAAAACAAAAGATTCACGGTGGTATGCCCCCGGACCCGCTAGGGAAGTGTTGTCTCGATCGGTCACTTTCGGTCCCCGCTTTTGGGAATCTCTGGATCCGCCCTGATTATGGTTAGTCCAGCCAATATCTGGCTCTTCAAAGATGCCGTCTGAGAACATCTAAAAATTAAAAATTAAAAAATTGAAAGATTAATTGTCAAAATAGTATAAAATATCAGAAGGGTCCCTGCTCTTAACCACATCAGTGAGTGGTACACTTCTATCTTAGTTGACATGGTCAGTTAATTTGAATGCGTCAAGAGCCCCGACTGTACTCTTGAACCAGGGCTTCTCACAACCTAGTTACGCCACAGCCGGTCTATAATCTTTCACTCAGCGCCTTTGTTATCGCAATCTAACGATTTTCTGTCTGAAAGGGTCCAAAAGAATGGCATAATATTGACGGTTGACTTTTTCTTTACTTTCTTGTCAATATGGCACCCAATCAAACTTTACAGCTGTTGTTATGTAAATGTTACTTGGTTCTGTTTATGTATGCGCTGTACGTACAGTACATTACACAAACAGAATGTTCTTATTTTGGCTAGAGCAATTTTAAAGATCATTTCGAAACCGTTCAAGAGGAAAGGGGATTGAAATTTTGAGCAGCTAAACAATGGCGACGAAAAATGGAAAGGAAAGCGAAAGGAAGTGAGATACCACCACGCTCAATTGTTTTAACTTTAACCTTGTTTGCTTATGCATAAATGCACATGCTGGCTTGATTGCCACAACATTGAATAAACCCTTTCTGAGAGAGCAAGAGTAACCATTACCACAGTATTGTGACAATATTACTAGGATGCGAAGTGACCTAAAGTAAGCTGGCATATTGGCGTATCGACCCTTTCAGACAGAAACCCATGCCGGCATGTACCGCAATATTGCGGTATTGCAGCTCTGTTTGAAAGGGGTATAAGGGTCAAATCAGATCTGTTGACTACTGTACTCTCATCTTAATTGTATTTGTTTATATTGTTAGAGCTGGCCAAACTCTGTTAGTGTGTTAATGTATTTCATATGCCATTGTGTTACATATTTATAGAGTTGGGAGTGTTGCTGCTAGATTTAAATCTTGCCAACAATCCATTTATCTACTGTGCATGCAAGGATTTTCAACGAGGACTTTCTATAGCGCCCTTTTCATGAATGATCATGTTCAAAAGCGCTTAACATTAAGAATACAATAAATTAATAGTCAAAATATAAACAATTGAGAATATCAAAATTTATACATTAATTACAATAATATTTATAAAATGATACAGAAAAAAGGATCCAGTATTAATTAACCGACAATATTGTATAAAGCAGTTATAAAAATCTAAAATTTGCACAATATCTCAAATTGAGGCATACATTTAATATTTCGGAAGCAATATATTGATACATTAAAAATTGAAATAAAACAATTTAAAACTATATCATTATTATTGATTAAAATATTTTATTAAAAATTGAGCTATAATTAAAACCATCAAGCTTCAATTAAATTACCAGTTTTATTTTTTTTTATTACAAAATTTAAAAAATGTGCAGCAGTAACAAGTTATTGATTATAATTTAGGATGAATAAATGCGTTTTCAGTGCTTTTCTAAAAATGTCTAATCAGAGAGACATTAAGTATATACCTGTCTCTTATACACATCTAGATGTGTATAAGAGACAGATTTGCTTCCTTCCAGCCAAATAATTTTGGAACCAAAAAAACTTGTTTGATTTACATCCATAGTTTTAAATTTTCATAGTAGTAATGTATGATTCATTGTGTCAAAACAATGTGCAATATCGTTAAAGCATGTGGCTATCATTTCGCAGTCATTAATGGATTCTAGTAGCCAATCATTTATTACACGGTGAAGGTGTAGTCAACATTTATACAGTCATTTTCATTGAGATTTGTAATAATTTGATCTTGGACTTGCTTTTAAACAATTTTAAATGTGGCATATACCAATGAGATTGGTTATGATTAGGACTTGGTTTGTTACCGTTGCCTTTTCATTGGGTAGTCATTGAGACTTTCCAATCGTTTTGTAATATAGCGTGATGCGAGTCTTAGTAGCCTAGTATCAATAATATTAACGTCAGGGTTACTATTTCAGATTA
>NW_022758092.1:254601-275875 GCF_011630105.1 Anneissia japonica
ACTCATATATATATATATATATATACATACACATATATATATATACATACATACATACATATACATATATATGATTATATAAATACAAGAAACAGAAAAGAAAAAAACCAAATGGGAAATTAAATGAGATTTTTGAAGGATTGTAAGGAAAGTGAATATTGCTACGAAGGTCTGATGATAGATTATTCCATAATTTAACAGAACGATATTTAAATGTTCTTTTTCCAAAATCATTTCGCCATTGTGGTAAGACTAAAGTGTTTTTCAATTTACTTCTTGTGTATACCTTAATATTTTAAAGAAGCTAGTGTCCTTGAGCAAGACACTTTTTCTACATTGCTTCAGTTTACGCAGCTGTATTATCGGGTACCCGAAAATTACTGGGAGTAAACGGTACACCAACGTCCCAGCCAGGGGTAGCATGCTCTCATCCGCTTAACACTACTTGAACTTGGGATAAACTCCAGCCCATATGGGCCCCGTGGCTCTGCAAGGATTCACTACTTAAGTATAATAGTATAATAACTATTTAAAAATTTATACTCATGTTACCTCAGATGATACCTCTGATCAACTTTGGAGTTTAGAGAAGATGCAGGCATATTTTACATTGGTAACATCTGTGGAGCCTACTATGACAGAAGATGCAACAATGTGAGTAGAATTATTTCAGAAGTAAATATGAAAAAAGCTGTTAGACTTAAAACAATATCACAGAAAAGATATAAGATATGTAAATATGTATTATTAGTTTAATTTTTCACTCAGACTTGAGTTGTGAACCCTCATTGAGGGCTTCAAAGTGCTGGTAAACAAAGCGGTGAAGTGGGTTTTTTTCTGCTTAATTTTTCCTGGTTGTTGGACATTTCATGGGATAATTTCCATGCTTCAAGTTACAGTTTTTTCATGCTTCATCTCCAGCATCTTGAGCACTTTTTTGAATGTTTAAAAAGGGGTGGGGGTGGGTGGAATAATGGGTGGTTAAGCCCCTTTTCCCCTAGATTTTAAATATTTAAGAATCTGTACCTCATTAATTTTCCCCCAGCTTGTTGGAATATTGATATAATAACATGGCTGTATCTGATTGATAATTATAGGATTATGTACGTTGGTATTAAAAATATACCATCATGAATGCAAGTGTATAATATAAATAATAGTGTGTTATCAAGATATTATCAAGCTCAACGCAAGGCAGATCAACGAAATGCGGCACGTACAACGATACGTTTATTGGAGAGTATGGTTCGTTTGTCACAAGCTCACGCCAGGCTTATGTATCGAGATGAAGTGCGAGTTTGCGATGCAGTCGTGGCCGTCAGTGTGATGGAGTCGAGCATGTATGGGGCTGCATTACTGGGAGGAATCAATTCATTGCATACATCCTTCCCAGAAGACCCAGAACAAGAATACAAGGTGCAGGGTAAGTTTTGTAGTACAGTAGAACCTCAATTTTACGTACGGTACGGGACCGGAGGGCGTATGTAAATCAGGGGATTCGTAAAATAGAGGTTGGGTTAAATTTGTGGTAACCTTTGACCTAATTCGTACGTAACGCTCAATACGTATGTATGAACGAATGATGTTACCTAGGCTAGACCTTGCCTCTAGGCCTACGAATAGAACCATGTGTAGTGTTTTTATTCATCACTTTACGATGTCATAATAAAGGTATAACTAGGGAATTCCCCTTCATGCCTATTCTAAACAACAGAGCTGTGGTGTTGTCTGGGATTGTTGAGACAAACTAAAACCATGTGCGCTGCACTGGGCCAGACGAGTTTTTCCATGGTTTGCCACACGAAGCTAAGGAGGAAAGCAATTATTTTGAGCACTATCGGTAGTTGTTCATCTCACTCAGTTCACACATGGTTTTAGATTATAACAACCCAGTATTAGACTCAATCAACATTGCTGTTTAATGAAAATATGTTGCATTATGGTTTGTTTTAAATTGTTATAGTTTATTGTTATAGTCTTTTTACTTATGGTTGCTCTGAAAAGGGCCGTTTGTTTTGAATATTTTCGGGGTCTTTGATGACGTCATTGTCGATATGAGGTGTATGTATAACCGAGGGTTCGTATAATTGGGGTACTTAAAAACGAGGTTCTACTGTAATTTTAATTGTAAAATTTAAAATAAATTTAATTAAAATTGTAGTAATGTTGGTAGCACCCTCTAGAGCCCTACTTCTCAAACTATGGTTTGGCACCTAAATTTGGGTCACCAAAACATTTCCAATGGTTATGAGACTGCTTCAGACTTTAAAAAAAGACAGTCTTTGGTAAAGCACATTTCAAAACATAGTAGAAAATACTTCTACATAGCCATTCTACAAAGAACTCAAATCGAAAGATTCACCCACAAGTCGTAGCTATAAAGACTAAGGGTTAAAATTCATTGTCAACCCAAAACCTAGAGTCTACTCTCGTGGTTACACTGTTGCCAATCTCTTCGGGGATTGATAAGATCATTAAAATCAGGCAGGAACATAGTTTATGAAAAATGATTAGTTGCTTCTTTTTGTAAGGGTTGGGGACGTACAAAATACAATTATTATTACCCAGTCAACCTCGCCATACTATATAATGGAACATTCCGCACATGGATGTTGATAACAAAACATCTTGGAGTAAATATAAATTTTTTTTTAATTATTCCAGCCACGATGTATTTGACTTAGCCGAGGTTAAATTTATTTGATGATATATGCTTTGGGTCGCCAAAAAACAAAGAGTCTAAAAGAAGCAGGGCTGTAGAGTACACATATTCGCACTTCAATATATATATATGGCATTTCTAGGTTTTAGCATCTAATTATTTGAATTTTTTCTTATCAATGAATCTATGTTTCTTACTAATACTACATTTTTAGGATGGAGTTTTGCGCTGAAGTATTACATTATCAATGTTCACTTTGGAAAAGCATTCATGATTGGATTGCTTGTACCTGCTAATGAACAAAAGATATTTAGATAATAATCCCAACAGCACCCTCTAGTGTCCAAAATGTGTAAAAAAAACTTAATTTTTGTACCAATATAGAGAAATTGAAACAATCTAATTATGAAAATATCTTTATTGAAAATAAAAAAAATAAAATTGTGTTTTAAAATTCATTAAAATTTACTTGCCAGAAAGTACAGTACTAAATATAGAGGTTAGCTGGTAGTGTATATAGTTAAAGTTTGTGAAAATCATCTTCCTTTGATCTTTCAGCTGAGATGATCTTGACGCATTTAGAGCTGCATGACATCTTATCTGTAGAGATGGAACGACTCTCACGCCAAGAATCTGAAGGAAAAGAATGTTTGTTGCGAAAAAATGAAAGCATTCTGGAACAAAAAGCTATAAGCATACTTGATAACAGCAACGAACACGAAAGCATGCAGGAACAAGGTACAGTGAACTTACTTGATAACAGCAACNNNGTTATTTCTCAGTACAATTCGCAATGCTCTTTTTTGGACAGACTCAATTTTATATAATTTTTTTAATTCCCCAATGCCACACAGGGCAAAAAAACTCCAGGATAGGTCTATGTAATATGTAAGCACAAATTAAGTCATTCAAGGGTGCGCCCAACCCTCTCATTATTAATAGAGCAAACATCCTTCGAGATGCTTTTAGAAACAATCTCAGAGACATGAATGTCCCATTTCCTGTCTCTTATACACATCTAGATGTGTATAAGAGACAGAATATATATGGCATTTCTTGGTTTTAGCATCTAATTATTTGAATTTTTTCTTATCAATGAATCTATGTTTCTTACTAATACTACATTTTTAGGATGGAGTTTTGCGCTGAAGTATTACATTATCAATGTTCACTTTGGAAAAGCATTCATGATTGGATTGCTTGTACCTGCTAATGAACAAAAATATTTAGATAATAATCCCAACAGCACCCTCTAGTGTCCAAAATGTGTAAAAAACTTAATTTTTGTACCAATATAGAGAAATTGAAACAATCTAATTATGAAAATATCTTTATTGAAAATAAAAAAAATAAAATTGTGTTTTAAAAGTTCATTAAAATTTACTTGCCAGAAAGTACAGTACTAAATATAGAGGTTAGCTGGTAGTGTTTATAGTTAAAGTTTGTGAAAATCATCTTCCTTTGATCTTTCAGCTGAGATGATCTTGACGCATTTAGAGCTGCATGACATCTTATCTGTAGAGATGGAACGACTCTCACGCCAAGAATCTGAAGGAAAAGAATGTTTGTTGCGAAAAAATGAAAGCATTCTGGAACAAAAAGCTATAAGCATACTTGATAACAGCAACGAACACGAAAGCATGCAGGAACAAGGTACAGTGAACTTACTTGATAACAGCAACGTTAATGAAAGTATACAGGACCAAGACACGGTAAACTTATTTGATACCAGTGAAGAAAATGAATTTAATGAATCCTTACGCAGTTCACATGATCGTTCAGACATTGGAAGTGCAGAACACAAAAAAAGACTGATAGATACAGATGGAAATAAAGAGGACAACGTTCTGGTAACTGTTACCAATGAAAACTCATTACGTAAATGTCAAAAGGATTCCATCGAAAATGATGCACAAAAGGATTCCACCGAAAATGATGCATGTGATTGCCCTACTGATGGCACAGATGATTTTCTTGCAAACGATGATTTTTCTTGACAAGTCAAGATAAAAATTCAGCCCATAATGTTGGTGATAAGACGTCACATGATTCAAACGGCATGATTCAGAAAACTGAATGCATTCAGTTTTAGTAACTCATCTAAATGTAATTCTGAAGGTCCTCAAAACAAGAAACAAAATGCAAAATCCTTTAGCAAACCAAAACCAAAAAATCATTCTCCATCCTCATCCCAAATATTCACAACTGACGACTGCCTTGATGAATTAGATTTAAGTGATTTATGAAACAACTAATATATAAATTAGGTATGCTGCGCATCACCATAAATGCAAAATACAGTTACATGTACATAACATGTTAATCATATCAAGCATAGCTCTTCAATAAAAAGTCCCTGTTTCAGTTGTACCAAAGAAAGTGTCTCTGGCAGAATTTGAGCTTGCAACCAAGCAGTGACTTCTGTGTTACATCATCTCTGTATAGCAAACATCTTAGTAAGGGCCAAATCTATGAAATGCAAGATTGCATGCACTGTCCACTTTTTTGTACCTTTGGGTGATCTCTTAAGATACAGGTGTGATCTTTACACCTTTGCATAAACCTGTATTTGGCAAGTAAGTCTTGGGCTAGCATTAAGTCATCTTCCAGCATTTCCAGAATTGGTAAGTAATGGATATTGATCAACAGTTTAATTGTATTAACCATGTCCCAAAGTATTAGTTATACAAATGGTCAACTAATCATTTATTTAATGTTATTTTGATAGTTATTTCTATTAAACAATGTATGCACAAATAACTTTGGAAGGCCATTACTCAAAATCGTGTTTATCTTGACTCTAAGATTGCTGTACTTTCACTTTCCAATAACTTAGGATTGAAATGTCCCATTTCAATGAATAACTCCTTATTTTAAAGATTACATACTATATACGTATATGAAAATACCAATAATTCCAATTTTTGCTACAACTTAGCCATTTTGCCACACATGCCTCTTCGAGGGTTTAGATGGTCATATAGGTTGTGTCTGGATTGTACTTGCACCACCTTATGTTTAGAGTTAGACCTTCGATGTTAGTTTAGGCTAACTTTGTATAATAAATTATAAACATTAAGTTTATCTTTATACTGGTTGCAGTAGAAGTTCTACAGGAATTGAACCCAGGACCCTGGGATTGGAAGGTAATTCTTACGGTAAAGCAAGCTACAGCTGGTTGCCTGTAAACTACTTTCATAAACATCTCTTACTAGTCTGTTTAAATCTGCAGCCAGCATTAACTCATCTTTCAACGTTCCCAGAATTGGTAAGTGATGGATAGATATATTTACAGAGGTCCTTATTACTTGGAGACATCTTACTTTCAGACTGGAAACGGGTTGTACTAACATCACTTCTTCAAACTCTTGTCCTTCAGCTAATGCTTTGGGATAATACACTTGCTCTTCCATCCTGCAGTTAGATGATTTCCTAAGATCCATGTGTGATCATACGGGTCTGAATTACACAACTTGCATTTGGAAAGATTTCATATATTCTCCATGTAGGTTCCCTAACAAAGTTCATCCAGATGAATTTAACAGTTCTTGGAGATTAATTTGTAAACTTGACATATGTTGGTATTTCTATCTGGAGCCAGCACAGCTTTCCGTATCTTCTTTCAACTTCCTCAGAATTGGTAATGATGTATATTTTCTCTGTACAAAGGTCCTTATTACTTGAAGCCATCTTTACTTTCAGACTGGTAGCACCAACATCACTTCTTCAAAGTCTTAGCTAATGTTAGAGATACTTAATGTTTGAGATACTTCACTTCTCTTGCTCTTCCGTTCTCCAGTTAGATGATTCTTTACAATTCACGGGTGATCCAGACGTGTGTGAACTACACAACTTTTATTTTGCTCAATTCAATTTTTCGAATCGTACTTTCTCCATGTAGGTTCCCCAACAAAGTTCATCCAGATAAATCAAATAGTTCTTGGTAATTGATTTGTAAACTTGACGCAGGTTGGTATTTCTGTCTTCTTGCTTTTTATCCTTGACTAGTATGAGAAAATAAAGTTGGTGGGGGTTTGGCTCAATCATAGGAAACAAGTATTGAGATACTCCTGTAGCATATGTAAAATCCATAATTCATCATAATCTGCCTAGCGGCCGTTCAAGGTCGTGAAAATTGCAGTCTCAACTACACGTCAATTTAGGTACAGATCATCAATTGAGTTATTAAATCAGTGTATATTATAAAGTCTTCATGACAATTATGAATGGAGTCATTAGTAACCACAAAAAAGACATCAAAACCTTCATGATGTGCAATCCTGAATTTCTGATGCCGTGATAGGTGCACCCACATGCTCAGTTTCTTGGCGAAACATCCTCCCCTACAATGCAAGGAATATGCATCAACATTTTCAATATTTACTCGTACCCTTTAACAGGACAGATAACTTTCAACTTAGTTAGCTGACGTGTATAATTACCATTTGCTGTTTTCAGCATTATTGCATTACACACATCTTTTCCCAGGATAGACATCTCTTTACCACAAATTCTACCCATTTGTGCTTGTTCTTTGTTTCCCGGAATGGATCTTGAGGAACAAGACTTGATGATCGTCTCAGCAGGATGTCATTTGTACAAATATATGAGCCGTTTACAGGGCCATTTAACTTTCTTCTGATTGGTCTCTTGTTGACCAAGTTTGCAACCTCCTGAAAATAAGTATAAAGCTCAAATGAAGTTAGTCGTTGATAACCTACTGCTTTTTTCAATGCACGTTTACAGCTCTTGATAAGTGCTTCTGCACAACTGTTATGGTGCGATGGTAGTGGAATTGTGAATCTCCAGTTGATTTGTTCCTCAGCGCAATACTCTTTTAACTGATCCTTGTTCCATCCAGCTACCATTTCCCTAAGCTCTAAACATAGAATCATCTAAAAACTTAGATGAATTTTTTGTGCTTAGCAGTCTACTGCTATCTCAAATGTACGGCACAGGTTACCAAACACTGACAGGTGAAAATAACTCCATAATGCTTGGCTGTTTCTTTTCGTCGGATTTTCACATGGCCCGAAGTAGTTGCATGCAGTGTAATGAAATGGTGGTCTTCAGCTTTGTGTTCAAACGCTCTTTGATTTAGCTAGTAGTATCCTTTATCCAGAATCGCGTCCCATTCGCTGCTGTCGTAGCAACACCACAGTATCCAGTCTCATAAACTTGTCAGGTAATCAGGTAGGAAAAATAATAACATCTTGGAAGCAGTAAAGGATAGGCTTGGTCGTATGATAGCCTCTTATTGCCGGTGCGTCAACACAGATTATACCATTTATCCTAGAAGAGTGACTTCTATTCTTTAAGTGCTTTCTGAGCCTCGACTATCCAATGTCGTTCTGCAACCATTAGCTCATGCACAGGTAGGTTACTGCCGTCAACACTGCATTTGGCTCTAGTATTAGTTATAAATCAGAAGTTTCTTTGGACCTGGCTTTAGCCGTTTCTAAATGTACAAGTGGATTATGGTCCGTGTACACAATGCGCTTGTTGCTGAGAAGATAGGAGCTGAATTCCTCAGTTACTGCCCATTTTAATGCAAGAAGCTCAACCTTAAAACTGGACAGGTCATTGTAGTTTTTCTCCGCTCCTCTCAGACCTCAGCTAGCATACGTAATGGGATGCTGTCTCCCAATCCTTTAAACAAAGCATCTACTTTGGGAACAAAATCCTGTTGGAAGTCAGGATAGGGCAGAACTTAATACAGTCTTCAGGTGCTCAAATGCTTCATTTTCAGTGTCTCCCCCCCCCCCCACTAATCCACAAACCCATTAATAAATCTCCTATAATAGGACGCTAGGCCTACAAATGAACTGACCTCCTTTCCTGGTGTTGGTGTGGGTTATTCCTTAATTCTGCAGACTCTCTCTTTTGTTACTTGCACCCTTTGCGCATTCACAATGTGCCCGAGATATTCTACCTGGTTCTGAAGTAAATCGCACTTCTTGCCTTTTAACTTTAGGCCACAATCTGCCAGTCTGCTTAAAACCCTCTCCAGATCCAATAAGTATTCTTCTATGGTCGAGGAGATCAAGATGTCATCTAGGTACAAGACAAGTTCCGTTAAATTCATGTCTGCGAATAACAATACCATTACTCTCTGAAAAGTATTAGCTGCATTACTTAATCCTTGAGGCATTCTAAGATACTCATAAAGGCCCCACAGCACCCTGAAAGCTGTTTTCTCGATAGATTCTTCATACATGACGACTTGGTAGTACCCGTGAGCCAGATCAAGAGTAGAGAAATACTTAGCCCCGCCTTAGATATCCAAAACCTTGTCTATGCATGGTAGGCGAAAAGAGTCTTTAACAGTAACAGCATTCAACTTGCAGTAGTCAATACACAGCCTGAGTGATACATCTTTCTTTGAGACAATTACTATAGGGCTTGCATAAGCACTTTTCGATGGTCTAATAATCTACTGATCTACCATCTCCCAGATCATTGCTTTTACTTCTGGCACTTTGTGCGGATGGATACGTCTGAATGGTTGTTGAATAGCTTTATTGATCGTCAGACTAATGGAGTGTGAAATAAGATCGCATTTCCCAACGTCATATAGTCCAGTTGAAAATGCACCAGAGTATCTGTATTTGTATTGGTAAAAATGTGCCTATGATTTGATAACTTTCAGTGGATATCCCCAGTCTCAGCGCAGCATTCGTAAGTGCACTTATTTTTTTGCAACATTTGGGAAAACTAGAAGTGTAGAGTTAAATACTGTAGAGTGTTTCAGATAGTCACAGGAGCACCTGGAAGTAAAGTTAATATAAGGGATCAGTACACTTTCAGTAGCTGAAAATATGCCTAAATGATTTCATTAAACAGTACAAATATTTTACTCTAGAATTTCCCAAATTTGCATTGCTATCAGTTTCGTTTTATCTAGGATCGTATTTGACCATCACCACCTTTAAAAAAGTTGGTCATGTTTAGACTAGCTTTGTTCATATCACAACTGTAAAGGGACTTTTTGTTGATAGGCTATGCTTGTTACGTTTACAACATCATTTTTTCCGTAAATTTAAGCACTGTTTCTAGCATTTACCTATTTGTAATATGAGAATCATTTTTTGGTCACAATTTCCTAAATAAATTCATTAAAAAATTCTAAAATTTACATTTGATGAAAATCATTCAGTGATTGACATAATTTCCTAAATAAATCTACAAGTCTGCCTTCTAAAATTTACATTTGACAAAAAGCATTCAGTGATCATCCAAAAATACCAAATGTGATAGCTTGTTGATAATTAACTGTAACACTTCGTTTGTTACTTGCATTGGAATAGTGGTGATCTAATTTATGGCAAGATGTGCTGTTTGAATTGATGGCAAAATCTTCATAATTGTAACTTCATATATATTTGAGAAGCTGGTATTTTAGAGGGCATCCTGTGTGATAAATCTCACAAAAATACTAATTTATAGTGTTACAATATTATTTGTTATTTGATTTTAAGCTAATTGATTGTCATATTATAATTTTTTTTAAATCTAAGGCTTTTGTATACTTAATTTTAAAAAAAACATTATTCATAGTGTTCACAATTTTAATCTAATTGACTGGCAGATTACTTGTGATTGTCATTGTACTGTAATGTTGTTTTTTAAAATGTTTAGGACATTCCCGAAGACGTTAGGCTTATAAACACGATGTTACAGATACTGTACGTCTACTCAGAGCAACAGATATTTGAGTATTTTTGTGGCGTGTTTGTGATAATTGTAGGCTATTGTAAATAAATGTTGATCACAATTCAAATCTTAAGTTATTGTTGGTTGAATCATGTTGAAATCACATTGTAGGGCCTAACCGGAGTAGTGCCGTAAAGTAGACGCCCTTACATTGAGGTGTTATGAAATAGGTCCAAGTTAGGACATGGGATTAGCTACTTTTTTGGAAAGGAAAATGAATGACAATGTTTTCTAACAGCCTAGAGTTTATTACTGAATCGAGTTACTGTTTATATAGAAAGTACTTTGAGATTCTACTTGAAAGTCCTAGGAATCAATGGCAGTTAAACTTTCTAAAAGTTTAAGAATTCGGAATCTATAAAGGCCAGCCAGCTTATTATTATTATTATTATTATTATTATATGTTATATTATTATATTATGTTCATGACTTACAGTAGCCTAATATGCATGCAATGTAATGTAAATAGGAAGGTTTACTTTGTATTGATGATGTTAATGACAGAATATAGAAGTAAACTTCATTCACGTTGAGAAAGGTTTTGAAAGAGTTTCATATATTTTTGTGTGAATAAAGTATATTTATGTTTCCGAAAACCTCTAATTCATTCTTCATTTTAGTGTCTTGTGACCATAATTATTTATGCTTGAAGAGTAAGTGCTGTACATCATTAGATGCCTTAGAACTTTATGTCGGGGAAGACGAGTAAATTTTGTCTGGGAATAAACAAATTAAACAAAATGTTTGCATGTAATGTTCGTTACGACCATATTGTTTTCATTGAACTATTTGTGTTAAGTTTTCATCACATTAATAATAATAATAATAGTTCAATGAGACTAATTAAAAATAGTTCTGTTATGACAAATGCTCGTTTGGATAGCCTCATGATGCTTGGAATACATCGCGATAGGGGAAGCAACCTCGACCTTGACATCGTGGTTGACATATTTCGTGCAAAATTTCCAAACTGTAGAATTTCACTTTTAAAAAAGAGAATTTGAAAGTAAATTAGATGGTTACATTGCAAATTGTTTGTTTCTTGTTTTATTCAAAATGTTTTGGTTTTGGAAGCTGATTTAGACATTAGAAAACATAGCCTACATGAAGTCTCATTATAGTAGCTTGATGCCTATCAAATAAGTAATAAAAATTCGCCATAATTCATCAAATATCTTTGGCTTCCAGGGGGTGAAGCCTGGAACCCCACCGCAGTGGCGTATCTAGATGTCTTGAAAGGGGGGGGGGGTGGCAAATTAAGATGATTTTAGGTGATTTCTTACTACTTCACCGTGATTTTAAACCAGTGTCAGCATAATCTAGGTAAGCATGTGGTTAACATAAGCAAGCCCCCACACTTCACCTTCGCGCCTCCCCCCCCCCATTTCAAGACATCTAGATACGCCACTGACTTACATGGCCAGATGAATGAAAGTACAAATTACCAGGTTTCTGGGTTGATTTGCAAGTTACTACATGGCGCAACTATTTTTTTTCTTAGGGGTTAATTGGTAAATATCGCACACAAATCATACGACGTCACTGACAACGCCGGGGACGGCAACTCGATTTTGAGATTAATTTTCCGAATATAGTTATACTAAATAACTTCTAATGATAAACTATTGTCTTCAGTTGTCTTTATTGGTCATATAACTTTCATTTTATCTATCTTTTCGATGATATTACCATTCTCAATAATCTATAAAACACCCACATAACAACGTCACGTTAGATCGATCGGTGGGGACGCCGGTAGGGTCAATTTCCGTTGGAAGGTATCAAGATGAAAACAGTTTCATTGGACTAAATTATTGCTTTATGTTAACCACATGCTTACCTAAGATTATACTGACACTGGTTTCAAATCGCAGTCAATTAAGTAGTTAACAATCACCTTATTTTGATCATCGAGCCCCCCCCCCCCCACCCCCCCTCCACCCATTTCAAGTCATCTAGATACGCTACTGACTTGCATAGCCAGATGAATGAAAATACTCAATCGATGTGCATTTTATAAATTTATCTATTTTTTCGGTGATATTACCATTCTCAATAATCTATAAAACACCAACATAGCAAGACACGTTAGACCAATCGATGGGGACGCCGTGGTGACGCCGGTAGGGTCAGTTTTCGTCGGAAGGTATGAAGATGATAAACAGTTTCATTGCGAATTTTGCGAATTAGCACCCCTCAACTGATTATCCACCCCGACTTACTTCACCTTCGCGCCCCCATCAACCCTCATTTCAAGACATTTACATACGTCACTGAATTACATTTCCAGATGAATGAAAATACTCAATCGATGTACCACCAAATCGTAACCAGCCTTCACCATAGCCTCAACAAACTACCGGGTTTCTGGGTTGATTTGCAAGGTATAACATGGCTCAACTATACACATCTACCAAAGAAATAGGAAATATGGGCTTATCTGTAATTATTTTATTATTAAATCAATCTTAAATTATAATTGGGTGGATTTGTACTGTAGCGATTGGAAAGGAATTGAGAAAGAATGTTGCTTCAATGTGGCCGAAAATGAGCTCCGCTGTTAAGTTCTGGATTCTACACATGACTGAAAATAATTCATATTTACACTGCACTTTTAGATATGAAATATAATATAATAAGAGCAGTTTTCTGTTATGAGTCCATAATATTTATTTTATTTCTTGCTCCTGGCAAGATTGTACAATAAATTTGCCAAGTAAATATTAAGCTGAATGAGACTTAGTTCATAAAGAAATAATAAGGTACCACAAGGCTCAATTATTATTTACTTAGGGGTTAATTGGTAAAAATCGGACACAAATCATACGACGTCACTGACAACGCCGGGGACGACAACTCGATTTTGAGATTAATTTTCCGAATAAAGTTATATTATACTAAATAACTTCTAATAACGAACTATTTTGTCTTTAGTTGTCTTTGGTGGTCATTCAACTGTCATTTTATAAATTTATCTATTTTTTCGGTGATATTACCATTCTCAATAATCTATAAAACACCCACATAGCAAGACACGTTAGACCGATCGGTGGGGACGCCGTGGTGACGCTGGTAGGGTCAGTTTTCGTCGGAAGGTATGAAGATGATAAACAGTTCCATTGCGAATTTTGCGAATTAGCACCCCTCAACTGATTATCCACCCCGACTTACTTCACCTTCGTGCCCCCATCAACCCTCATTTCAAGACATTTACATACGTCACTGAATTACATTTCCAGATGAATGAAAATACTCAATCGATGTACCACCAAATCGTAACCAGCCTTCACCATAGCCTCAACAAACTACCGGGTTTCTGGGTTGATTTGCAAGGTACAACATGGCTCAACTATTTTTTTACTTTAGGGTGAATTGGTAAAAATCGCACACAAATCATACGACGTCACTGACAACACCGGGGACGGCAACTCGATTTTGAGATTAATTTTCCGAATAAAGTTCGGAATAAAGAACTATTGTCTTCAGATCAGAAGTAGTTAAAAATCACCTTATTTTGCGAATTAGCGCCGCCCCTCAACTTGTCTCCCTATCGGCCCCCACCCTATTTCAAGACGTCTAGATACGCCACCAAATCGTAACCAGCCTTCACCATGCTCTCACAATGTCACCGGGGACGCAACTACCAAAAAACTATTTTGGTAATTATTTACATATAATCGTTTTGACGTAAATGCATTATATATAAATAATGGGTGATCTATTCAATTACATGTTAAATAATGAATTGGCCGAGTTCGCCTAGAGGAAAAAACAACGGCCGTACGAGGGCACATTAGGAACGTCACGCAATAGGAAGGAAAGAATACACTGTATTTATTTCGATTACTGTAGTGTGTATTCATATTTGGGGTAAAAAATGAGTTTTTATTATGTTTTACTTTTGCTTGCTAATCGAGTTCTATTTGCTGCCCTGCACATTTTCCATACTGTAGTAGATAGCAAGGAACTACACCAACGAAACATTTTTGTCTTTTTTTTGTGGGGGGGGGGGGGGGGGGGGGGCGGCCTGACCGTCATCCTGTACGTAAAGGCTGTTTTCCACTATCGAATCGAAAGCGTCGGTTCATGCGCATGCGCATTCAATTCTATCAGGTTTTAGAAGCGAAAAAATGCGCAACCAATCAGAGCTCAGAAAATTCGTTTCGCGCGAATAAATTCGCCTAGAGGAAAACTGTCTTAAGTCTTACGCATTCTTTCATTCCAAACACCGGCAAAACTTACCCTTATCTTAAAATTTGAGTAAATTTTGTTTCTTTTTCAATTTAATCAATTTATATATACAGTAACTAATCCATTATCAAAACATCTACCTCCATGTTTCAATAACTATTGTATCTAAGATCATTAATATCGATTAAATAGGCCTATGCCATTTAACCCAAAGGGTTGAGCCCGACAAGGAGCCTTTGGCGGTCCCCGGGCCCCGGCCACTGTTCGTACCTTCGGCACTCAGTATGTGTCACCTGCTCTTACTCGAATTTTCTCAAGGTTGACAGGTATGGGGGCGGTGCGGTGCACCCCTCGCACCTCCCAGCATACGCCCCTGATTACTCTGATGATATATAGGGGCCAGCTATAAGTGGTTACGAAACGACTGGGTTGGCAAATGTTTATGCCTGGGTTACAGTCTTAGTCCGTGTTGCTATGTTCGTCGTTAAACTTTTCATAACTACGAACTTGGCAGCACGTTGTCCACACTATGTAACAACAATATTGTGCGCTAATTGCGTTCCATACATATTTTGAGGTCGTAGGTCAAAATCTAAAAGCACATGTGGAATGTTGATACAGTACACTGTGTAGCCGCACACAAACACATCAATATGGAGCCGGCTAGAAAACTGATCGTGGATCTTTTCGAAATAAATGCTCTAAAATTTGGCAAGTTCACTCTGAAGAGCGGGATAGAATCTCCAGTTTACTTTGATCTCAGAGTAATCGTGAGTTATCCTGAAATAATGGTAAGATAAGAACCGTATGCGTATAGATAGGCCTAATTAGGCGGCCCTTCCTTAGGGCTCGGGCTCGGTTGGCCCACCTAGCCTAGGCCTACCTACCCTAGCTAGCAATGATCTCATGCTGCGTTTAATAGAACTTGTGAAAACTGATTTCACAACATGCGAGTACACAAGAAGTGTGCATTAATTAGACAAACGCTAAATGGCTGCTGTCACTTTTGCAATGTGTGCGAAAATAAAACATACGAAAACACTTTTAAATCTGAAATAATATTACTTAAACAAATTGCAATAAATATGTTGGGTTGCAAATAAAAGACTTATTTTTCTGAAATAGTATAACTTAATAAACTAATTGCAATAAATACCTATGCTCATTGAACGCATTTCACAAGTTGTGAATTGGGAAACACCAACTTCACTAGTTCTAATGAATGCAGCATTATAAACACAAGATAGCATTCTCTGCGATTTCCACCCTCTTGTAAAAGTGAAATCTTTTGAACTTTGACCACCGGCGTACGCCGCGCGATTTTAAGTCTACGCGTAACAATTAGCATCCGATTAAAAATGTGCCCTCTCTGAACAATTACGGAACAATTAATGTGCTTGGTAACAAACTTTTGGCATAATGCGAAAACCCTATCTCAGATCCATAGCAACAACGCCTAGGACGTCCTCTCCCAAAGTGATTATTTTTGTGTGCCAAATCGACGCTTCTATTTGTTATGTTGTAGATGTTAATTTTGAAAGTGGTATTTCTCGAATTTGTACTTGAGTGAAAGGAAGACCTATGAACAAAATTTTTAAAAAATGCCGACCCGATTTTTTGGAAAATTTTGTTCAGCCTCGGAGGGCAACACAATATTCTTTTTTTGGCCTAACCAGTGTACTGTTGCTAATTTTTAACTGAGTATCAATTAACATATTAGAATGTGGCAGTATTGTAGAGGAGCCATAACAGTGTTACTCATATTAAGCAATAATAAGTCGATTCCAGTAAATGACCTTATAATGTGGAGAATATGAATATAATATAAAGTAAATTTTCATTTTTTGGTCAGTGATGGTGTTTCTGGGATAGCAATCGTAGCCAGCGTGCATGCACTTTTTATATAATCAAATTTTACCATGATTATCTTATTGTTACTTTCAGCAAAAAGTTTCAGAACTCCTGTGGCATTCAGTTGGAGCTGATATAGAATTCAATCATTTATGTGGCGTGCCATACACTGCATTGCCTCTAGCTACCGTAAGTTGTAAAAAATACAAAAACAAAAGTTGAATACCTGGGGCCGGATTTATCAAACTAGAAATCAGCTAAATTTGTCTTAAGTCTGTTTTTTTGCTTAAGTCCGATTTATCAATATGGCTTTAAGCTTTAAATTTCTTAAAAATAAGAAGTCAATTGTACGCATGCGCCACCTAAGACGACTTTTACATTAAGATTTTGCTATTGGTTTGATAAATCATCTTAAGATTAGCTTTGGGTCATCTTATGTTTTTTGACTTACTTTTGCTAAGCTGAGATTGATAAATCCCAGGCCTGGTCTTTAGGTCATCAGAAAACTTGGTCCATAATTTCGGATCCCCAAAAAAAACAGAAAAACGCCTCATATGTGATGTGCACAGAGCACTAAAAGTTGTAATTGTTGGTAGAAAATCTTGTATTATATTGATGATGTTATATGCCCTTGTATAAAGATTGCTGATGTGGGGTGATATAGTATTATGCGATAAAGCAATACATGAAAATATCAATTTGGATTTTATTTAAATTATTTAAATTTAAAACATTAAATGGTAAAAGCTATGTTTAGTGTGTGCTCTATATGTGAAAGAAATGTAATTGTTTTATTATAGGTATTTTATATTCAGTGATATTTTGACATTACTTTCTTTTAGTGCATGGCTGTGAAATACAACAAACCAATGCTGATTCGTAGAAAAGAAGCCAAAGACTATGGAACTAAAAAGATGATTGAAGGAATTTTTGGAAAAGGAGATAAGTGCTTGATTGTGGAGGATGTTGTCACAAGTGGGACCAGTGTCATGGAAACGGCAGAAGTAAGAAAAACAAACAACAATCAATCAAATAATTTATCCAGCGAGACACAGACTGGTGATACATTTAATTTTTGACTGATTTCTTGATTTTTTATTATCGATGTTTCTGAATTTTTTCCCATACTAGAATTACCTTTTTTTCCAAATATCAATTTCACATTCATTGTAATAATGCATTCAAACACTCCCAGGTTTGCTATAGACCTGGCCTTATTACTTTCCACAAGAATTAAGTGTTTTATAAAAGCAGTGCATGAAGATTTTTGGAGCACATTGGAACCATCAAAATTTGGGAGCCAAATAAATCTTTCTTTGATTTATTTTTGTTGAATTTATTTCAATATACACTTGGTTAGTATTTATTCCATTGTTGCTACTTTGAATATTATTTTTTGTTTGGCTAAGCTTGCCACCATTCTATTGGTGTACCTAGGAGGCCTAGGTCTTCATATAGGAACTGCAGTTTGAGGCCTATCATATTTCAGGTATTACAAAAAATTCCAACCAACCAGCGATCTCAATTTTTTTCCATTTAAGGGCAACACAACATTTTTTTTTTTGGCTTTATAATAATAACAATGGATGCATGGACATTATAGCATTGTAGTAGCCCCGAAAGGCTTCGTAGAAGATGCTTATTCTGTTGTGGGCATTTGTAGTAGGTATAATAGTGGAATCTTTGAATTCCTAATGCCCAGAAAACCAGATTTCACGCTAAACCAAAATTTTTTTCAAGTCCCAATACCATTTTTAATAAAATACTTTCCGAAAACCGGACCTCCTTATTCCGAATTCCGGACTTTTTATTTGGTCCGGAACACAATAATCAACTTCTACCAAAACCGAACAAACAGTTAAGAACAACGACTTCCAGACGAAATAACACAATAATCATTGCTGTCTAGAAATTAACAACTAGTTCATACAGCTAGCTCAGTACCAATAGCGCTGCCGTTGGTAATATCTCAGAATTACGTAACCCTCCATCCGAACATGTTTTCATTTCGAAATAGAGTAAAATCGAGAGCTCTTAATCGGGAGGTTCGTAATTGGAAAATGTTACTGTAACATACTATAAAAATTGTTGCCCTCTATTTGGTTAATTGAGGTGTTTCTTACAACACAGACAGTATGAAAATTAAATGGATATGTGGGTGTTACAGCACAGCATTGTAGAAGGCTCAGATGGCTTTGTAGAAGGCATTAGTACTCGATAGTGAAGTGGGAAATAATGGCAATGTGATAGCAGGTGTTATAATAAAAATATTTCCCTCTTCTGTAATAAAAAATAACAGCCGAAATATTGGGTCATCATAGTAACTTATTTTTTTCAACATAGATTATGTGTCCAGACTATCAAATTTTTATATTGTGAAGTGCCTAATATGGTCATGTTGACATCACAACATGACCATGTATAGGCACGTCATGACTATATATGGGCATATAAAATATGTTTATTTTACAGAGTTTAAATCAAGTGGGCCTGAATGTGACTGATGCAGTGGTGCTGCTCAATAGAGAGCAGGGTGGCAAAAACATGTTAGCTTCAAATGGAATTCGGTTACACAGGTACAGTAGATAACTCAATAATTAAAAAATTTACCAAGGATAACGTATGCTTGTCAAAAACAACAGCAGAAGCAGCAGCAACAATAACAACAAGTTGTTCTTTTAAATGAATAATTGAAGGTTTTATTTACTTGTTTTTAAAATTTATTTTATTCATTTGGACAAACAAAGAAAAAGTGTTTCGCAAAGAAAAGAAACATCAACAGTGGCATATACAGGATTTTGAAAAGGGAGGTACTGAATCGAAATTATTACATCAACTGAACCTTATGCATCATATCGATGGGAATGACTACCATAAATTACTGGTTATTCTCTAAAGTAACTTATATTGCCATTTGTTACTATTAATTTACTAATATTTTGTTAGCCATTGAACAAAAATAGGGGTCTCATTCACCATAACCCCCCCCCCCACACACACACACACAGTTACACCACTAATAATGCAGTACAATTCTAGGGGGCAGCAAAAGCAGAGAAAGACACTCATTCACAGGTTTGGTTTCTCCAAAAGAGAAAAGGAACATTAAGAAAAATCATCAACAAAAGATGACTGACATGAAGTGAAGGCGATTTTAGAATTTATTTTTTGTGTGGCTGTATAAAATATTAATTTCTTATGCATTTATTGAAATAATTATTCACAGATTTTATATTTTGTTTTTGTATAGTGTACTTACGTTGTCTCAGGTTAGTAGAATCTTAGAGGAAGAAGGAAAACTGAGCACGGAAGTTGTAGAAGAAGTTAAAGAATTCATTCTTAAAAATCAGTTTCAAAATGGAGACACTGCTGTCAAGAGAAAACCAGATAATAATGAAGAGAGTGAGAAAAAGAAGATGAAACATGTGAGTGAATTTTTTTTATTTTAAACAAAGTTGGCTTTTAGCTAGGAGCTGAGGTTGTACTTAGGTTGTTCAAATCAACAGAGTGGAGTTAATGGCTTGGTGGTTAAGATGCTTGCCTTCCAATCCCAAGATCCTGGGTTCAATTCCTGTCAGTTGCAGGATTTTTTCTCACGACAAAAACAATTCCACTCCCTAAATCTCATATTGAGATTTAGTTTGTGTAAAGCATCGTGTGTCTATGTTTGTCTTAACAAAGGGATTGTCAGCTACAAGTAGGACAGTGATATAAGCGCTATTAGCAGTCCTAGGTTCATGTGTTGTAAAGTAAAGTAAACAGAATTTTAGAAGAAGAAGGAACATTCAGTGAGGAAGTTGTGAAAGAGCTTAAAGCATTCATTGTCAAAATCAGTTCCAAAGTGAAATAGGTGCCATCAAGAAAAAAACCAAAGAGGTGGCCCTGAAGAAGTGATATAAATAGATCTGATGGTGAACTTGCATGTTTGCCAGTCAAAAGTGTGTTAGAGGATGAAGCAAAAAGGATCACCATGGAAGATGTAGAAGTAGTTAAATATTTCATTGTCAGAAATCCGTTTCAAACTGGAGCAGGTATTTTCAAGAGGAAACCAGAAAATAATGAACGAAATGAGAAAGAGAAAATGCAACAGGTGAGATTGAATTTATCATTTTTTATTAAGCTGACTCTAAGGAGTGATGTAATTAATTTTAATTTTGCAAACAATATTTTTATCTTTAATGTAAGCATAATGGCCTATTTATCTTGATTTGCTGCATTGCAGCCTATAAACTCACTTGCATGTAGAGTACATAGATTTGTTTAAATTTCATATTTGCATATATATGACCAGTAGTAGAGAGTAAGGGTGAGAGAAAGAGAAAAGCGATTAGCTTACAAAAATAGGAAACTTTTCAAAAGAAAAGCAGCATAGCAGATTGCATCTTTTAGTCACTTTAACGAATCGTTTGTCATGGAAATGTGAACCTGGTTTAAGGAAAGAGTTGGAGTAATATCTGCTTGAAAATGCATCACACACATACTAATAATAGGCACCCTAGTTTGACTGTAGTGAGAGAGACCTTTAACACACCCTGAACCGAGGATGGTATTAATATTCTTTTTTATATTTTTTTCTTTTTTTTTTAATATTGATTATTATATATATATATATTATTATTCTATATTCATTTTTATATATATATGCATATATTTATTATATATTTATTTATACATTTATTTTTATATACTTATTTGTGTATATATATTTATTTATTTATATATATATACTGTATTATTATATATATATATACTGTAATTATTTATATATTTATTTATATATTTGTTTGTATATTTATTTGTATATTTATTTATATATATATATTTGTATATGTATTTATATATATTTATATTTTTATA
>NW_022758092.1:275926-287719 GCF_011630105.1 Anneissia japonica
AGACAGGTCAGTCAGTCCAACAGTTTAAAAAAAGGCTAAGAAAGTAGATTTGATATTGATTGGTAATATTGGTTAGGCCTGTCCAATTACAGCACTTTCTAGATTAAAGTGTTTTGAACATTCAGGGTTTGGAATGTCTGAAACTCTTCTAGGAACAAATTTGATTATTATTGAAAACTTGAAAGAGAGATTCCGACAAAAGCAATGCTGGTAGGGTGATGGTCCTAGTGCCTTATAGGGCCTTAGTTTAAAGCAGTATGTTGTTCTTTCTTGTTTAGACCTCTGAGAGTTGATCCATCAACATATTTGAAAAAAAAAACTCAAATGAAACAATATATACGATTTCAGCTTGCAAAAGTCTGTGATATTGTCCGTATTTTAAGCAAGGTTTTGACATTTAATAACCTGCACTTTTTGTAACTATTGCAGAAAATGTCTAACCCAGACATTTTGAAACCAGAGTTAGAAAAAATCTGAGTTACAAAATGTCTGCCACGCATTTCATTTAAGACTTCCTCCAAAGATTGTTTTCTTCAGTTTACCTATGAGATACCTGATTTTGATGATTTTCTGATAATTGCTTTTCTGACAACCTATATAATTTCCTATTTCAATTAATTATCAACCGCACAGTATGTTGACACATTCTGCTATATATAGTAAACTGATTAAAAACTAATGCATATTGAGATGCATGTTAAAAGGAAATGTTCTATGTTACAAAACAATTATGTTCTGTTGCACTTAAGTGAATATCACTAAAAATATATATCAAATTAATGATTATAAAAAGTAGGGCATGAAATGACTATACCATTATTAGTTGAGTTGAAGTGGAGTTGAATAGCTTGGTGGTTAAGATGCTTGCCTTCCAATCCCAGGGTCATGGGTTCAATTCCTGTCAGTTGCAGGAATTTTTCTCACGAATCAAATTTGATATTCTGTCCATTTTTTTTGGAAAAATTCCAAATAATTCGTTGTCACTACTCTTCTTATTCATTGACTAGTTTTTATAATTTATTCAAATTCACTTCAAAAACCATGTGATTTTTACCATGTAGCATACTTTGTTGGTGTGATTCACAATAAAGATTAAGACTTGTGTCCCTAGTCTTACTCCACTATTCTTAAACGAACTTTAGTCGTAGTTCGAGCTAAACCTTCAAAATTACGTCATTTCGTGTTCTTAAAACGAACTTCGACTAGCACTACGACTAAATCACCCGAACCTCTACTTAAATTATGCCTCCTCAGGCTGATTTTTTTAGTCAGCCTAGGGTCAGGCTAAATCGCCGACTTGAAATATTTACCCCATTAAAAACATGATTTTCGTAACTCATGATAAAGTGGAACGAATAAAAACGATTGTATACGGAGGTTTGATATATCTTCGGTGTGTTAAACAAAAGAGACATCATGTTTAGCTTCCAAAAGGAGAAGTTAACATGTTTTGCTAGCCACATGCGATAGATCTTGATTTTCACGAAATCCCCTCGCGTTGCAGTCATGTAGCTTCACCATAACAACAACAAAGATGCCGCTGCCCTCGCTCAGGCTTTAACTATAATAGTTCTCCAAAGAAAGCAAATTTTTAGTGACTGTTCAAATTCTCTATCGTAATATATTTAACTAATATAGTTTGATAGTTGTGGTTTGCCAGTCGTCTTCAGTTGAACTAAAATTAGGACTTGATTTAGTCGTAGTTAAAACTTCGACTACGTTGTTTCTGAATACAAATTGAAGTTGAAGCTGGAACTAGCACTAAATAAAGTTCTAGTTCGAAGTTCGACTAAAGTTTGTTTTAAGAATATGGGCGTTAATCTTTATTGTGAATCACACCAACAGATCAATGATACCATGGAGTGCAGTTGTGTGTTTGCTCGTAATTAGGTTGAATTGCTAGGCCTGTCTATATACGCTGATATAATATCGAGGAGCTAAAGAAGAGACGGGACAATATTTGTTACACTTTTGCTATTTCCTTAATGAAGTCTATTGAATTCCGTGACTGGTTACCAAAATTAAGATCTGAAGAAAGTGGTTTCTCCCTCAGAAATGCCGACTCACTTTCCATGCCTAAAATCCGTACTAAACGTCATAGTCATAGTCCAATTCCATGACAAAAATTAGTAGCTTTAATTTGTTGTCATAATGAAATTTCTTGGTAATGAATTTTTTTTATATGTGCTGGTTTTATATATTTTATTTGTTTGTTTTTTTTTTTTTTTTTTTTAGTGTTTTCTGTAAATATTGTATTAATTCAGCTTTTGCTGTGACCGCAATATGTTTTGAATAAACCTTGATATATATAAACAGGCCTAGCCTTCTACTACTAGCATCTATTAGCTAGGGCAGCCTAGCTCAATTCCGAGTCGATTTTGGCGACACTGAAGTTTAAATTTAGGGCATAGAATGTTGGCACACATTCTGCTCCATAGTATTGTATTAATGCATGTTAACAAAGAAAGGGTTCTATGTTACAAAGTGTGTTGCACATTCAATGAATAATTAATAAATTTAATTTCAATAAAAATAAATATCAAGTTGATGAATATGAAGTAAGGCATGTAATGACAATACCATTATTATAGAAAATTCATAACTGTTCATATTTCAGTAGAACGTACTGTACCAATGTAAGTTCTATAGACTACCAAGTTAAAGAGAACAGCACTGAAGACACTTTAAATGGAATACTACCACTGAAATTACAAGTTTTGCTATAATATTATATACAAGAAATATCTGATAAACATTTTGTATTATCTGCTGCTTTGCCGACGATAAAAAAAGAAAACTATGATGAATGTATCTTCACATGACACACCTCGCATAGAACTGCAAGAACCCATTCTGCTGGTCATAGCTCGTTGGGTAGTTGGTAGTATCAGTGTAATTGCCAACTCATTTGTCATATTTGTGTTCGTCTACAACAAGACTTACAAGTCTCTGTCGCTCAAATTACTTCTCCATCAAACTGTGATTGATTTGTTTGGCTCTCTGATGTTTTTTATCTTCTACACCATCGATGTTCCTGATGGCAATGGTGGAATCATATTCTGTAAAATGCGTTTTTTCTTCTTTTATGCATCGGCAACATCAACATACAATTTTGTTATGCTTACAGTGGAACGCTATATTGCTGTCGTCCATCCCTTATTTTATCGCCAGAAGTCCTTGAGTGAGAAAATTACATACCTTTCACTCCTGGGCCCCCATGTATGCGGTGTACTCATAATGATATCTATTCCTATATATATAGACATACATCCATATGTGAAAGTATGTACATTTGGAATTAATGCTGTTGCTGGTATGTTAATAAACAATTTTCAGTTCCTGGTACCCCTCAGCATTATGCTCTACTGTTATGTAAAAATACTGGTGAAGTTACACAAAACAAGAATAGTTAGTATTGACCTTTCAGCTAACATTCAACCAAATAATGGTGGAAGAGCTCAAAGCATAAAATCAGATATGTTGACTACACTCATCTTAATTGCATTTGTTTACATTGTTACAGAAACTCCACACTATGCTACCTTCTTCCTGCATCTCATAGGCCATAGTGTCAGTTCTATAGCTGTTGAGGTGAGTGTGTTGGCACTGCATTTAAATCTTGCTATCAATCCATTTATCTACTGTATGGCATGCAAGGATTTTCAACGAGGACTTCAAAAAATCAGAGCACAGATATTCCAGGGTTAGAATCACAAAATTGAGTACAGTATGTTAAGAGAGACATTAAATATATACTCTCGGAATTCAAGATAAGATGAAGTCAACAGATTTCTTAAAACATAACCATTTGAATTTCATTTCATTTATTTCGTTCAAAAGAACATTATTTAATAATGACAGAGAGCAAAAAATAACACTCGGAGAGCAAAAACAATACAAGAATTGCAGCGAAAAACTAGTTAAAATGTTCAATTTACAAGGGTAAAATGCGAGATACGAACAATTAAAATCCAATTATAATTGCTTAGCATAAACTAGTTTTGATACGAACAATTAAAATCCAATTATAATTGCTTAGCATAAACTAGTTTTGAAGTTCTGATAAAAAAATTTATTCGAAAAAAAAAGTTCATCTTGGACACCAACTCAGCTCTCGGAAAGTTATTAAATTGAGAACAATGTCCCCCCATAAAGACTTCATTTGCGCGAATAGTTCCCACTAATATATTCTGATTATTATTTTGTCGATGGTTACTAGAGTTTATACTCTGATTAAAGCACAGCGGTGCTTTACTGATACTGTACAATGTTAACAAAGACATGGATTCTAAGTTACAGTATAATTACGTACTGACCCGCATTAAACAATGATTTATAGAATTTCACCTACAAAAAATATATTAAATCAATGAATATAGAAATTCCAAACTTGATAAAATGGAACTATGATACGTTCTTCTGTCATAATGTAATCAAGAGACAAAATTGCTATACCATATTGCTTTTTCTACCCATTTATTTTATACTACAGATGCCAAACATTTCACAAATACTAGATAGCTTTAAGGAAACTATGGCTGTATCTAGAATATCACAGCTTTGCATACAACTGCAAGATCCGTTGTTGCTAGTCATAAGTTGTTCTGTATTTGCTTGTATTGGCATCATTGCAAACTCCATTGTCATATTTGTGTTCGTCTACAACAACACCTACAAGAAGTCTTATGTCGCTGAATTACTTCTCCATCAGACTGTGAATGATTTGATTGGCTCCCTGATATATTTTACAAAACATTGCTGTTTCTGATGGCGCTGTTGAAATCATTATCTGTAAAATATGATTTCTTTTCTTGTACGCGTCAGCAACATCAACATACAATTTTGTCATGCTTACATTTGAACGATACATTGCTGTTCTCCATTCATTATTGTATTCAACTTAAGTAATGGTGGAAGAGCTTAAAGAGTTGAGTCAGATCTATTGACTACACATACCTTAATTGCATTTGTTTATATTGATACAATGACTCCAAACTCTATTGGTATGTTGATGTGTTTCATAATTTCATATGCCATTGTGTTGATTTATATATTTATTGAGGCAGGTTTTTTTTCTGATGGATTTAAATCTGTATGGCATTTACTTTAAAGATCAGATATGAGATGTTTCAGGGAGAATCACAAAATTGAGTATGTTAATAGAGACATATTAAATATATACTGTTTGAGGTGGAAGTAAACGTGAAAATATTAATATTGGAATTGTATTCTAATATAAATACCATAGTATAAATTTCACTAAAAAAATTGACAAGGACATTTTATTGAATAAAATGGGCGTGTCAACTTTTTGAGTGGCATTTGTACAATTTGTACTTAACTCAGTTCACATCCTAATGGAATACTAATATTTTTAAGTAGTTTATTATCTTTCTAGAAATCGTCAGTCAATAGTTATAAATAATAACTCTTTCTATATTCTACAGACATTAAAGTTGGCTTATTACCAATTTATGGCTTTTTGTAATAAAATGTGTGTAAATCAGCAAAACATAGTTGAATTTTATAGACAGTTAGCCTAAAGAATAGTTTTGTTACATTTATTAAACTCTTTGGAAAATTCAATTTTGAAATTCTGTCAATATTTTTGAAAAATTCCAAATTCAGTTGTTTGCTATCAATTGTCACTCCTCATCCTAATTTATTACCTGTTTTTTTTATTATTATTTATTCAAAACACAAGACATACAGTCACACTCATTATGAAACTTATAATCCTCATTTTCAATAATTTTTCTTTTTAAAATTTGTCAATAAATTTGTTGAACAACATATAGTCAGTTGTAGATGATTGGTCGCTTTAAAACCATGTGATTTTGCCATAGCGAACTTTAACCCATGAGTTTTGCATCTTCATCTTGATCTTCATTGTGAGTCACATCAACAGATCATCAATGATCCATGGCACAATGGGGTGCAGTTGTGTTTTTGCTCGTAATTAGGTTGAATTGCGGATATAAATTGCTCAAGAGTTGGAAGGGAAGATTGGGAAAGAAGTTGAGAGAAGCACTTCCGTGAGATAATGAGATTTCTTTCTATTGGACTGTTGTGTAACCATTTTTATTGATTATATTAGGATAAGACAAAGTCACCAGATTCCTTAAAAACACACCATTTGAATTGAAGACAAATATCCCCATAAGATATTCAGCATCACCGGCATATTTATGGTATAAGGAGATATTTATTCCATTAACTTGTTGATGTTTTTAGAGGGCAGAATTCAACTTTTGCATTTTTTAGTAAAATATATGATAAAGCACTTAAACACAATTATTATTAATGATGATGCAGGGCCGGTGGAATGTTTTTCAAAGTCGGGGGCCCACTAGTAAAATGAATGGGAATATGAATCAGGGGGTCTGGGTTCAAATTTTCGGGGGATGGGGGGGGGTCCAGAAAATGTTGACTTCTAGATGGCGGGAAATGAGCTTTCCCAAATTTTGAGGTGTCTTTTATACTTTTAAGTTTAATTGAAGGTTTCCCCTCTTGAAAACGATTCCATGAATCAATGAATCTCAAAGAGAAAGGGGGATTCGAGTACCCCTGGGAAAATGTTGATTTCTAATTGGCGGGTAATGAGCTTTCCCGGTGTTTGAAGCGTCTTTTATTACTTTTAAGTTCTTCAGAATTCAAAGTATTTCCCGCCTCTAGAAACCGGGATGATGGCTCTAGATGGCGGGAAATGAGGTTTTCCAACTTCTAATTTTCTTATTGTAACAAAAAAAAAATTCAGCTGACGGGTCCTGAAGAGGTAGGTCTAGATTTTTTGTTTTACTTAAATTGTTTTTTTGCCCAAGGTTGGAGGGTCAGGACCCCTTGACATTGACCCCCCCCCCCCCCCCGATCCGCCAATGTGAATTGCGAGTAAATGTAACTCAGCCGGGGACTGGATAAACACACTTTTTCCCTCACTTTCCTCCTACTTCCCTCTTTCTTTTTTTGCATTTTTTTCCAATCACACAAAAATCTGCATTGACATATTTTCTGCCAAAATGTGGGTTGGTCCAGCTCCCCCACCCAGTTCCAAGGGCCATGTGATGTAAGAACCACATTAGAAATAAGTGCCTTGTGCATTTTAGCGTGCTTCATCCTAGTAATTTTTTATATTGTGCTTTTTTTCCCCCTTTTTTTTTAAATATAAATAAATTCAATCAATCAGTTATGTACTGTCCCACTTTAATAAATGAATAAATAAAATATTGATCCCACTAAAAAAAAATTAAATTGAATATGGAAATTATCTCATCTATTATTGAAAATTTCTGGTAGCTCAGCCAGTAATGAAATCTTACCACAACTCGTTCTAATATCACATTGTAATCAAGAGACAAATAGGTTTGTTGAAGAGAACAGCACTGAAGAAACCGTTATTTGTTATAGTTGTGTTCATTTACAACAAGACTTACAAGAAGTCCCTGTCACTCAAATTACTTCTCCATCAAACTGTGATTGATTTAATTGGCTCCCTTATGTTTTTGATCTTCAATATTCTCGAGGTTCCTGAAGGCACTGGTGGAAACATATTCTGTAAAATGATGTCTTTATTCTTATATGCGTCAGAAACATCGACATACAATTTTGTTCTGCTCACAGTCGAACTATACATTGCTGTCGTCCGTCCATTATTGTATCGCCAGAAATCTTTAAGTGGGAAAATTACATACCTGTCACTCATTAGCCCCCATGTATGCGGTGTACTCATAGTGATGTGTATTGCTATATTTGGAAATATACATTTAAAAGAGAAAGAATGTGTAGTTGAGGAAATGAATGCTGTAGCTGCTGTATTTATATTTCAGTTTCTGGTACCCATTTGCATTATGCTGTACTGTTACATAAAGATGCTGTTAAAGTTACACAAGAAAGGAATAGTTAGTCCAAATGAAATTCAACCAAGGAATGGTGGACGAGATCAAAGGGTCAAATCAGATCTATTGACTACACTCATCTTAATTGCATTTGTTTATATTGTTACAATTACTCCACACTCCGTAGGTATGTTAATGTATTTCTTTTGCCATTCTTGTAAAAGTCACATATTTTTTGAGGTGAGTGTTTTGCTGCTGGATTTAAATCTTACCATCAATCCATTTATCTACTGTATGGCATGCAAGGATTTTCAACGAGGACTTCGGAAGATCAGAGATGACATATTCCATGGTTAGAAATACAAACTTAAATATGTTAAGAGGGACACTAAGTATATACTGTCGGAGGTGAATAAGTAAACTTGAAAATATAAATATTGGAATTGGATTCTGATATTAGTAATTAGTAATGTACTTTCTACTGAATGTAAGTGTGGATTTTTTATAAAAATTGTTTGGTATTACATGGTGTTAATCTTTTTAGTATTTTAATAATATCATGGCCTTGTAGAAGAACACCTTCGGGTGATACAAGCTTTTCCGTGTTTAAACAAAGCCTTAATTATTATTATAGATCTACTGTAAAACCCCTTTCAGATAGACGTTGCCGCAATATTGCGTTAAGCAAGCGGGCATAATTGCTGGTCTACCGTGGCGTAACTACCGCAGATTCAGCAGGTTCGTTGAACCTGGGCCCGAGCTCCAGGGACCCCCGATTTATAAGGGCCCAGCTCCCGTATAAAAAATCTAATAAAGCAGTGTTTTATTGTGACATTCAACTATTTGCTTCCTTCCAGCCAAATAATTTTGGAACCAAAAAAACTTGTTTGATTTACATCCATAGTTTTAAATTTTCATAGTAGTAATGTATGATTCATTGTGTCAAAACAATGTGCAATATCGTTAAAGCATGTGGCTATCATTTCGCAGTCATTAATGGATTCTAGTAGCCAATCATTTATTACACGGTGAAGGTGTAGTCAACATTTATACAGTCATTTTCATTGAGATTTGTAATAATTTGATCTTGGACTTGCTTTTAAACAATTTTAAATGTGGCATATACCAATGAGATTGGTTATGATTAGGACTTGGTTTGTTACCGTTGCCTTTTCATTGGGTAGTCATTGAGACTTTCCAATCGTTTTGTAATATAGCGTGATGCGAGTCTTAGTAGCCTAGTATCAATAATATTAACGTCAGGGTTACTATTTCAGATAAACATGTCAGATTCTTTTTAATAATGCTAGATATAAGTCCTGTAAAATTTAGTATGTGAATACAATCATATGTCAAAATATTGAGTCCTAACACGATGGCGTGCATTTCAGTATGTATTATACTTTCCAACAATTTGGATTTTTTCATTCTGTTTTGTCTTCTTTGATTGAGTTTTCTCTTTCTATATTACTAAAATAATCGCTAAAATGCTCACAATCAAGATTTCGAAAAGTATTTAGGGATTGTGTTTATATTGGTTTTTAACAGATAAAACGTAATCTGATTTGGATTTTCAAATTTTACTCGTGCATTTGTTTCTAAGTAAACGATATTTATTAAATGGTGTTGGCCTGCCATGTTTATCGGATAAGTGTTTTACATGATCACGGTCATACATAAGTCTAATGATGTCAGGTGTGATCCATTTAATTTTATTTAGCTTAAGTATATAAAACTAATATACAAGATAACTGTTAACATTGTTCAGTGGTTAATCGGATAAATAAAATACACCAATTCAGTAAGTATCAAATGTTCTTTTTTTTGTCATAAGAAGTAAAAATGCGTATTATTATCAGGGGTGGATTTAGAGGGGGGCCGTGGTGGGCCCCTCCCCCAACTTTGCAAAGTAAGAAAAAATAAGAATATAAATTGATTGAAAATAATCAATCGCCCAAAAACGCCTCAGAGGTTATCTTCGGGCACCTAGAAAACAAAAGATTCACGGTGGCATGCCCGGCCCGGACCCCTAGGGAAGTGTTGTCTGGATCGGCCACTTTTGGTCCCTGCTTTCGGGAATCTCTGGATCCGCCCTTGATTATGGTTTGTCCAGCAAAGCTGGCTCTTCAAAGATGCCCTCTGTGAACATCTGAAAATTAAAAAGTTACAAAATTGAAAGATTTATTGTCAAAATAGTATAAAATATCGGATGGATCCCTGCTCTTAACCACATCAGTTAGTGGTACACATCTATCTTTAGCTGACATGGTCAGTCAATTTGAATGCGTCAAGGGCCCCGACTGTACTCTTGAACCAGGGCTTCTTGCAACCTAGTTACGCCACAGCCGGTCTGTAATCTATCACACAGCGCCTTTGTTATCGCAATCTAACGCTTTTCAGTCTGAAAGGGTCCAAAAGAATGGCATAATATTGACGGTTGACTTTTTCTTTACTTTCTTGTCAATATGGCACCCAATCAAACTTTAAAGCTGTTGTTATGTAAATGTTACTTGGTTCTGTTTATGTATGCGCTGTACGTACAGTATATTACACAAACAGAATGTTCTTATTTCGGCTAGAGCAATTTTAAAGATCATTTCGAAACCGTTCAAGAGGAAAGGGGATTGAAATTTTGAGCAGCTAAACAAGAGAGATACCACCACGCTCAATTGCTTTTAACTTTAACCATGTTTGCTTATGCATAAATGCACATGCCGGCTTGATTGTCACAACATTGAATAAACCCTTTCTGAGAGAGCAAGTGTAACCATTACCACAGTATTGTGACAATATTACTAGGATGCGAAGTGACCTAAAGTAAGCTGGCATATTGGCGTATCGACCCTTTCAGACAGAAACCCATGCCGGCATGTACCGCAATATTGTGGTATTGCAGCTCCGTTTGAAAGGGGTATAAGGGTCAAATCAGATCTGTTGACTACTGTACTCTCATCTTAATTGTATTTGTTTATATTGTTAGAGCTGGCCCCACTCTGTTAGTGTGTTAATGTATTTCATATGCCTTTGTGTTACATATTTATAGAGTTGGGAGTGTTGCTGCTAGATAAATTTAAATCTTGCCAACAATCCATTTATCTACTGTGCATGCAAGGATTTTCAACGAGGACTTTCTATAGCGCCCTTTTCATGATAATCATGTTCAAAGGCGCTTAACATTAAGAATACAATAAATTAACAGTCAAAATATAAACAATTGAGAATATCAAAATTCATACATTAATTACAATAATATTTATAAAATGATTCAGAAAAAAGGATCCAGTATTAATTAACCGACAATATTATATAAAGCAGTTATAAAAATCTAAAATTTGCACAATATCTCAAATTGAGGCATACATTTAATATCTCGGAAGCAATATATTGATACATTAAAAATTGAAATAAAACAATTTAAAACTATATCATTATTATTGATTAAAATATTTTATTAAAAATTGAGCTATAATTAAAACCATCAAGCTTCAATTAAAATACCAGTTTTATTTTTTTTATTACAAAATTTAAAAAATGTGCAGCAGTAACAAGATAATAATTATAATTTAGGATGAATAAATGCGTTTTCGGTGCTTTTCTAAAAATGTCTAATCAGAGAGACATTAAGTATATACTGTCGGAGATTAATCAGAGATGAGCAGAAAACTTGAAATACATATTAGAATTGTATTCTAATATAAATACAGTACAGTAGTATGAATGTGGAGTGATATTCATAGCTTCTGTACTTAAACTCAGTCACATCCTAATGGTATAGATAGATAGAAATCTTTCTTTATTCTGGATACTTCTTCCCTGAGGTCCAGGGTATTATCCTAAACTACACTTTATTACAAAATAAAATTAAAAGAAAAATGCATAAAAATATAAAAACAGTGAATATATATATATATATATACAGTATATATATATATATATATATATATATATATATATATATATA
>NW_022758092.1:289442-297079 GCF_011630105.1 Anneissia japonica
GTATACAATGGCTCGTGTGCACTATAAAGAACCCAGTACATCCTTCGAGATGAGTAGGGGGATACCCCGGTGTACTGAAAAAGACAGCCCCTGTGGTGGACGACGAGAGTTGCTGGTACCAGGTTACTAGGTAGCACAGACACGATGGGACCGTTAGGGGCGAAGACAGTTATTGATCGAGTTCCTAGTCCACATTTCAAGCGCCCTGAGCATCTTACATTAGATGGATTTGTGCGCTATATAAAACTACACTATTATTATTTATTATTATTTATATATACATACACACACACGCACACACACACACACACACACACATATATATATATATATATACATATATATATATACACACACACACATATATACATATATAGATTATATAAATACAAGAAACAAAAGAAAAAAAAAACAAAAAGGGAAATTAAATGAGATTTTTGAAGGATTGTAAGGAAAGTGAATGAATATTGCTACGAAGGTCTGATGATAGATTATTCCATAATTTAACAGAACGATATTTAAATGTTCTTTTTCCAAAATCATTTCGCCATTGTGGTAAGACTAAAGTGTTTTTCAATTTACTTCTTGTGTATACCTTAATATTTTAAAGAAGCTAGTGTCCTTGAGCAAGACACTTTTTCTACATTGCTTCAGTTTACGCAGCTGTATTATCGGGTACCCGAAAATTACTGGGAGTAAACGGTACACCAACGTCCCAGCCAGGGGTAGCATGCTCTCATCCGCTTAACACTACTTGAACTTGGGATAAACTCCAGCCCATATGGGCCCCGTGGCTCTGCAAGGATTCACTACTTAAGTATAATAGTATAATAACTATTTAAAAATTTATTCTCATGTTACCTCAGATGATACCTCTGATCAACTTTGGAGTTTAGAGAAGGTGCAGGCATATTTTACATTGGTAACATCTGTGGAGCCTACTATGACAGAAGATGCAACAATGTGAGTAGAATTATTTCAGAAGTAAATATGAAAAAAGCTGCTAGACTTAAAACAATATCACAGAAAAGATATAAGATATGTAAATATGTATTATTAGTTTAATTTTTCACTCAGACTTGGATTGTGAACCCTCATTGAGGGCTTCAAAGTGCTGGTAAACAAAGCGGTGAAGTGGGTTTTTTCTGCTTAATTTTTCCTGGTTGTTGGACATTTCATGGGATAATTTCCATGCTCCAAGTTACAGTTTTTTCATGCTTCATCTCCAGCATCTTGAGCACTTTTTTGAATGTTTAAAAAGGGGTGGGGGTGGGTGGAATAATGGGTGGTTAAGCCCCTTTTCCCCCAGATTTTAAATATTTAAGAATCTGTACCTCATTAATTTTTCCCCAGCTTGTTGAAATATTGATATAATAACATGGTTGTATCTTATTGATAATTATTATCAAGCTCAACGCAAGGCAGATCAACAAAATGCGGCACGTACAACGATACGTTTACTGGAGAGCATGGTTCGTTTGTCACAAGCTGACGCCAGGCTTATGTATCGAGATGAAGTGCGAGTTTGCGATGCAGTCGTAGCCGTCAGTGTGATGGAGTCGAGCATGTATGGGGCTGCATTACTGGGAGGAATCAATGCATTGCATACATCCTTCCCAGAAGACCCAGAACAAGAATACAAGGTGCAGGGTAAGTTTTGTAGTACAGTAGAACCTCATAAAATTTAAAATAAATTTAATTAAAATTGTAGTAATGTTGGTAGCACCCTCTAGAGCCCTACTTCTCAAACTATGGTTTGGCACCTAAATTTGGGTCACCAAAACATTTCCAATGGTTACGAGACTGCTTCAGACTTTAAAAAAAGACAGTCTTTGGTAAAGCACATTTCAAAACATAGTAGAAAATACTTCTACATAGCCATTCTACAAAGAACTCAAATCGAAAGATTCACCCACAAGTCGTAGCTATATAGACTAAGGGTTAAAATTCATTGTCAACCCAAAACCTAGAGTCTACTCTCGTGGTTACACTGTTGCCAATCTCTTCGGGGATTGATAAGATCATTAAAATCAGGCAGGAACATAGTTTATGAAAAATGATTAGTTGCTTCTTTTTGTAAGGGTTGGGGACGTACAAAATACAATTATTATTTACCCAGTCAACCTTGCCATACTATATAATGGAACATTCCGCACATGGATGTTGATAACAAAACATCTTGGAGTAAATATAAATTTTTTTTTAATTATTCCAGCCCTGTCTCTTATACACATCTAAAGTGGACAGTGCATGCAATCTTGCATTTCATAGATTTGGCCCTTACTAAGATGTTTGCTATACAGAGATGATGTAACACAGAAGTCACTGCTTGGTTGCAAGCTCAAATTCTGCCAGAGACACTTTCTTTGGTACAACTGAAACAGGGACTTTTTATTGAAGATGGTTGTATCTGATTGATAATTATTATCAAGCTCAACGCAAGGCAGATCAACGAAATGCGGCACGTACAACGATACGTTTACTGGAGAGCATGGTCCGTTTGTCACAAGCTGACGCCAGGCTTATGTATCGAGATGAAGTGCGAGTTTGCGATGCAGTCGTGGCCGTCAGTGTGATGGAGTCGAGCATGTATGGGGCTGCATTACTGGGAGGAATCAATGCATTGCATACATCCTTCCCAGAAGACCCAGAACAAGAATACAAGGTGCAGGGTAAGTTTTGTAGTACAGTAATTTTAATTGTAAAATTTAAAATAAATTTAATTAAAATTGTAGTAATGTTGGTAGCACCCTCTAGAGCCCTACTTCTCAAACTATGGTTTGGCACCTAAATGGTTACACTGTTGCCAATCTCTTCGGGGATTGATAAGATCATTAAAATCAGGCAGGAACATAGTTTATGAAAAATGATTAGTTGCTTCTTTTTGTAAGGGTTGGGGACGTACAAAATACAATTATTATTTACCCAGTCAACCTCGCCATACTATATAATGGAACATTCCGCACATGGATGTTGATAACAAAACATCTTGGAGTAAATATAAATTTTTTTAAAATTATTCCAGCCACGATGTATTTGACTTAGCCGAGGTTAAATTTATTTGATGATATATGCTTTGGGTCGCCAAAAAACAAAGAGTCTAAAAGAAGCAGGGCTGTAGAGTACACATATTCGCACTTCAATATATATGGCATTTCTAGGTGTTTTAGCATCTAATTATTTGAATTTTTTCTTATCAATGAATCTATGTTTCTTACTAATACTACATTTTTAGGATGGAGTTTTGCGCTGAAGTATTACATTATCAATGTTCACTTTGGAAAAGCATTCATGATTGGATTGCTTGTACCTGCTAAAGAACAAAAGATATTTAGATAATCCCAACAGCACCCTCTAGTGTCCAAAATGTGTAAAAAACTTAATTTTTGTACCAATATAGAGAAATTAAAACAATCTAATTATGAAAATATCTTTATTGAAAATAAAAAAAATAAAATTGTGTTTTAAAAGTTCATTAAAATTACATGCCAGAAAGTACAGTACTAAATATAGAGGTTAGCTGGTAGTGTATATAGTTAAAGTTTGTGAAAATCATCTTCTTTTGATCTTTCAGCTGAGATGATCTTGACGCATTTAGAGCTGCATGACATCTTATCTGTAGAGATGGAACGACTCTCACGCCAAGAATCTGAAGGAAAAGAATGTTTGTTGCGAAAAAATGAAAGCATTCTGGAACAAAAAGCTATAACCATACTTGATAACAGCAACGAACACGAAAGCATGCAGGAACAAGGTACAGTGAACTTACTTGATAACAGCAACTTTAATGAAAGTATACAGGAGCAAGACACGGTAAACTTATTTGATACCAGTGAAGAAAATGAATTTAATGAATCCTTACGCAGTTCACATGATCGTTCAGACATTGGAAGTGCAGAACACAAAAAAAGACTGATAGATACAGATGGAAATAAAGAGGACAACGTTCTGGTAGCTGTTACCAATGAAAACTCATTACGTAAATGTCAAAAGGATTCCATCGAAAATGATGCACAAAAGGATTCCACCGAAAATGATGCATGTGATTGCTCTACTGATGGCACAGATGATTTTCTTGCAAACGTTGCTCAAGAAGTTTTTAATGAGATTAAAGAATCATCGAAATCAACATTAACTAATGAAGACGAAACCATTTCTCAGATTAATGATACAGTCTTAATTGATTCTCAAAATTGTTGACAAGTCAAGATAAAAATTCAGCCCATAATGTTGGTGATAAGACGTCACATGATTCAAACGGCAAGAAGAAACGAACCGCTGAGGGCATGCTACACATGCAGCCAGCAGAAAAGAAAAGCAAAGCCATGTTAATTAGCGAGAAAACTGAATGCATTCAGTTTTAGTAACTCATAAATGTAATTCTGAAGGCCCTCAAAACAAAAAACAAAATGCAAAATCCTTTAGCAAACCAAAACCAAAAAATCATTCTCCAGCCTCATCTCAAATATTCACAACTGACGACTGCCTTGATGAATTAGATTTAAGTGATTTATGAAACAACTAATATATAAATTAGGTATGCTGCGCATCGCCATAAATGCAAAATACAGTTACATGTACATAACATGTTAATCATATCAAGAATAGCTCTTCAATAAAAAGTCCCTGTTTCAGTTGTACCAAAGAAAGTGTCTCTGGCAGAATTTGAGCTTACAACCAAGCAGTGACTTCTGTGTTACATCATCTCTGTATAGCAAACATCTTATTAAGGGCCAAATCTATGAAATGCAAGATTGCATGCACTGTCCACTTTTTTGTACCTTTGGGTGATCTCTTAAGATACAGGTGTGATCTTTACACCTTTGCATAAACCTGTATTTGGCAAGTAAGTCTTGGGCTAGCATTAAGTCATCTTCCAGCATTTCCAGAATTGGTAAGTAATGGATATTGATCAACAGTTTAATTGTATTAACCATGTCCCAAAGTATTAGTTATACAAATGGTCAACTAATCATTTATTTAACGTTATTTTGATAGTTATTTCTATTAAACAATGTATGCACAAATAACTTTGGAAGGCCATTACTCAAAATCGTGTTTATCTTGACTCTAAGATTGCTGTACTTTCACTTTCCAATAACTTAGACTAGTCTGTTTAAATCTGCAGCCAGCATTAACTCATCTTTCAACGTTCCCAGAATTGGTAAGTGATGGATAGATATATTTACAGAGGTCCTTATTACTTGGAGGCATCTTACTTTCAGACTGGAAACTGGTTGTACTAACATCGCTTCTTCAAACGCTTGTCCTTCAGCTAATGCTTTGGGATAATACACTTGCTCTTCCATCCTGCAGTTAGATGATTTCCTAAGATCCTGTGTGATCATACGGGTCTGAATTACACAACTTGCATTTGGAAAGATTTCATATATTCTCCATGTAGGTTCCCTACATATTTCTATCTGGAGCCAGCACAGCTTACCGTATCTTCTTTCAACTTCCTCAGAATTGGTAATGATGTATATTTTCTCTGTACAAAGGTCCTTATTACTTGAAGCCATCTTTACTTTCAGACTGGTAGCACCAACATCACTTCTTCAAAGTCTTAGCTAATGTTTGAGATACTTCACTTCTCTTGCTCTTCCGTTCTCCAGTTAGATGATTCTTTACAATTCACGGGTGATCCAGACGTGTGTGAACTACACAACTTTTATTTTGCTCGATTCAATTTTTCGAATCGTACATCTCCATGTAGGTTCCCCAACAAAGTTCATCCAGATAAATCAAATAGTTCTTGGTAATTGATTTGTAAACTTGACACAGGTTGGTACTTCTGTCTTCTTGGTTTTTATCCTTGACTAGTATGAGAAAATAAAGTTGGTGGGGGTTTGGCTCAATCATAGGAAACAAGTATTGAGATACTCCTGTAGATTATGTAAAATCCATAATTCATCTTAATCTGCCTAGCGGCCGTTCAAGGTCGTGAAAATTGCAGTCTCAACTACACGTCAATTTAGGTACAGATCATCAATTGAGTTATTAAATCAGTGTATATTACAAAGTCTTCATGACAATTATGAATGGAGTCATTAGTAACCACAAAAAAGACATCAAAACCTCCATGATGTGCAATCCTGAATTTCTGATGCCGTGATAGGTGCACCCACATGCTCAGTTTCTTGGCGAAACATCCTCCCCTACAATGCGAGGAATATGCATCAAAATTTACTTGTACCCTTCAACATTATAAAGTCTTCATGACAATTATAAATGGAGTCATAGGTTTAACCACAAAATACATCAGAAACCTCCATGATGTGCAATCCTGAATTTCTGATGCCGTGATAGGTGCACCCACATGCTCAGTTTCTTGGCGAAACATCCTCCCCTACAAACAATGCGAGGAATATGCATCAACATTTTCAATATTTACTCGTACCCTTTAACAGGACAGATAACTTCCAACTTAGTTAGCTGACGTGTATAATTACCATTTGCTGTTTTCAGCATTATTGCATTACACACATCTTATAAGAGACAGGTATTAGTTATACAAATGGTCAACTAATCATTTATTTAACGTTATTTTGATAGTTATTTCTATTAAACAATGTATGCACAAATAACTTTGGAAGGCCATTACTCAAAATCGTGTTTATCTTGACTCTAAGATTGCTGTACTTTCACTTTCCAATAACTTAGGATTGAAATGTCCCATTTCAATGAATAACTCCTTATTTTAAAGATTACATACTATATACGTATATGAAAATACCAATAATTCCAATTTTTGCTACAACTTAGCCATTTTGCCACACATGCCTCTTCGAGGGTTTAGATGGTCATATAGGTTGTGTCTGGATTGTACTTGCACCACCTTATGTTTAGAGTTAGACCTTCGATGTTAGTTTAGGCTAACTTTGTATAATAAATTATAAACATTAAGTTTATCTTTATACTGGTTGCAGTAGAAGTTCTACAGGAATTGAACCCAGGACCCTGGGATTGGAAGGTAATTCTTACGGTAAAGCAAGCTACAGCTGGTTGCCTGTAAACTACTTTCATAAACATCTCTTACTAGTCTGTTTAAATCTGCAGCCAGCATTAACTCATCTTTCAACGTTCCCAGATTTGGTAAGTGATGGATAGATATATTTTCAGAGGTCCTTATTACTTGGAGGCATCTTACTTTCAGACTGGAAACAGGTTGTACTAACATCACTTCTTCAAACTCTTGTCCTTCAGCTAATGCTTTGGGATAATACACTTGCTCTTCCATCCTGCAGTTAGATGATTTCCTAAGATCCATGTGTGATCATACGGGTCTGAATTACACAACTTGCATTTGGAAAGATTTCATATATTCTCCATGTAGGTTCCCTAACAAAGTTCATCCAGATTAATCTAACAGTTCTTTGAGATTAATTTGTAAACTTGACATATGCTGGTATTTCTATCTGGAGCCAGCACAACTTACCATATCTTCTTTCAACTTCCCCAGAATGGTAATGATGGATATTTTCTCTGTTTACAACGGTCCTTATTACTTGAAGCCATCTTACTTTCAGACTGTAAACTGGTAGCACCAACATCACTTCTTCAATGTCTTTAGCTAATGTGTGGGATACTTCACATCTCTTGCTCTTCTGTTCTCCAGTTAGATGATTCTTTACAAT
>NW_022758092.1:298569-302082 GCF_011630105.1 Anneissia japonica
ATTGAATCTTTATCTTTTTTACATTTATTTGATTATTTATTTATTCATTTTTCTCCGGTGGTAAGACGGCTCTGTAGAGGTGCTTGTTCACCTGTTCTGTTCTTGCCTTATAAGTTGAATAAAATAAAATAAAAAAAAATACTTTGGGAACAAAATCCTGTTGGAAGTCAGGATAGGGCAGAACTTAATACAGTCTTCAGGTGCTCAAATGCTTCATTTTCAGTGTCCCCCCCCCCCCCCACTAATCCACAAACCCATTAATAAATCTCCTATAATAGGACGCTAGGCCTACAAATGAACTGACCTCCTTTCCTGGTGTTGGTGTGGGTTATTCCTTAATTCTGCAGACTTTCTCTTTTGTTACTTGCACCCTTTGCGCGTTCACAATGTGCCCGAGATATTCTACTTGGTTCTGAAGTAAATCGCACTTCTTGCCTTTTAACTTTAGGCCACAATCTGCCAGTCTGCTTAAAACCCTCTCCAGATGCAATAAGTGTTCTTCTATGGTCGAGGAGAAGATCAAGATGTCATCTAAGTACAAGACAAGTTCCGTTAAATTCCTGTCTGCGAATAACAATACCATTATTCTCTGAAAAGTATTAGCTGCATTACTTAATCCTTGAGCTTGAGGCATTCTAAGATACTTATAAAGGCCCCTCAGCACCCTGAAAGCTGTTTTCTCGATAGATTCTTCATACATGACGACTTGGTAGTACCCGTGAGCCAGATCAAGAGTAGAGAAATACTTAGCCCCGCCTAAGATATCCAAAACCTTGTCTATGCATGGTAGGTGGAAAGAGTCTTTAACAGTAACAGCATTCAACTTGCAGTAGTCAATACACAGCCTGAGTGATACATCTTTCTTTGAGACAATTACTATAGGGCTTGCATTTAAAGCACTTTTCGATGGTCTAATAATCTACTGATCTGCCATCTCTCGGATCATTGCTTTTACTTCTGGCACTTTGTGCGGATGGATACGTCTGAATGGTTGTTGAATAGCTTTATCGATTGTCAGGCTAATGGAGTGTGAAATAAGATCGCATTTCCCAACGTCATATAGTCCAGTTGAAAATGCACCAGAGTATCTGTATCTGTATTGGTGAAAATATGCCAAAATGATTTGATAACTTTCAGTGGATATCCCCAGTCTCAGCGCAGCATTCGTAAGTGCACTTATTTTTTTGCAACATTGGGGAAAACTAGAAGTGTAGAGTTAAATACTGTAGAGTGTTTCAGATAGTCACAGGAGCACCTGAAAGTAAAGTTAATATAAGGGATCAGTACACTTTCAGTAGCTGAAAATATGCCTAAATGATTTCATTAAACATACAAATATTTTATTCTAGAATTTCGCAAATGTGCATTGCTATCAGTTTCGTTTTATCTAGATCGTATTTGACCATCACCACCTTTAAAAAGTTGGTCATGTTTAGACTAGCTTTGTTCATATCACAACTGTTAAGGGACTTTTTGTTGATAGGCTATGCTTGTTACGTTTACAACATCATTTTTTTCCGTAAATTTAAGCACTGTTTCTAGCATTTACCTATTTGTAATATGAGAATCATTTTTTGGTCACAATTTCCTAAATAAATTCATCAAAAAATTCTAAAATTTACATTTGATGAAAATCATTCAGTGATTGACATAATTTCCTAAATAAATCTACAAGTCTGCCTTCTAAAATTTACATTTGACAAAAAGCATTCAGTGATCAACCAACAATACCAAATGTGATAGCTTGTTGATAATTAACTGTAACACTTCGTTTGTCACTTGCATTGGAATAGTGGTGATCTAATTTATGGCAAGATGTGCTGTTTCAATTGATGGCAAAATCTTCATAATTGTAACTTCATATATATTTGAGAAGCTGGTATTTTAGAGGGCATCCTGTGTGATAAATCTCACAAAAATACTAATTTATAGTGTTACAATATTATTTGTTATTTGATTTTAAGCTAATTGATTGTCATATTATAATTTTGTTTAAATCTAAGGCTTTTGTATACTTAATTTAAAAAAAACATTATTCATAGTGTTCACAATTTTAATCTAATTGACTGGCAGATTACTTGTGATTGTCATTGTACTGTAATGTTGTTTTTTAAAATGTTTAGGACATTCCCGAAGACGTTAGGCTTATAAACACGATGTTACAGATACTGTACGTCTACTCAGAGCAACAGATATTTGTGTATTTTTGTGGCGTGTTTGTGATAATTGTAGGCTACTGTAAATAAATGTTGATCACAATTCATATCTTAAGTTATTGTTGGTTGAATCATGTTGAAATCACATTGTAGGGCCTAACCGGAGTAGTGCTGTAAAGTAGACGCCCTTTACATTGAGGTGTTATGAAATAGGTCCAAGTTAGGACATGGGATTAGCTACTTTTTTGGAAAGGAAAATGAATGACACAATATTTTTTAACAGCCTATAGTTAATTACTGAATCAAGTTTAATATAGAGAAAATACTTTGCGATTCTACTAGAAAGTCCTAGAGGAATCAATGCAAAGAAAAACATAGTAAGGCCTAATCAGAGTATAATCGTAAATTAGACGCCCATACAGGGAGGTGTTACGATATAGGTCCAGGTTAGGACTTGGGATTAGCTACTTTTTTGGAAAGGAAAATGAATGACAATATTTTCTAACAGCCTAGAGTTTATTACTGAATCGAGTTACTGTTTATATAGAAAGTACTTTGTGATTCTACTTGAAAGTCCTAGGAATCAATGGCAGTTAGACTTTCTAAAAGTTTAAGAATTCGGAATCTATAAAGGCCAGCCAGCTTATTATTATTATTATTATATGTTATATTATTATTATTATTATTATATTATGTTCATGACTTAAAGTAGCCTAATATGCATGCAATGTAATGTAAATAGGAAGGTTTACTTTGTATTGATGATGTTAATGACAGAGTATAGAAGTAAACTTCATTCACGTTGAGAAAGGTTTTGAAAGAGTTTCATATATTTTTGTGTGAATAAAGTATATTTATGTTTCCGAAAACCTCTAATCCATTCTTCATTTTAGTGTCTTGTGACCTTAATTATTTATGCTTGAAGAGTAAGTGCTGTACATCATTAGATGCCAACTTTATGTCGGGGAAGACGAGTAAATTTTGTCTGGGAATAAACAAATTAAAAAAAATGTTTGCATGTAATGTTCGTTACGACCATATTGTTTTCATTGAACTATTTGTGTTAAGTTTTCATCACATTAATAATAATAATAATAATTCAATGAGACTAATTAAAAATAGTTCTGTTATGACAAATGCTCGTTTGGATAGCCTCATGATGCTTGGAATACATCGCGATAGGGGAAGCAACCTCGACCTTGACATCGTGGTTGACATATTTCGTGCAAAATTTCCAAACTGTAGAATTTCACTTTTAAAAAAGAGAATTTGAAAGTAAATTAGATGGTTACATTGCAAACTGTTTGTTTCTTGTTTTATTCAAAATGTTTTGGTTTTGGAAGCTGATTTCAACATT
>NW_022758092.1:302526-308985 GCF_011630105.1 Anneissia japonica
CCCCCACCCTATTTCAAGACATCTAGATACGCCACCAAATCGTAACCAGCCTTCACCATGCTCTCACGATGTCACCGGGGACGCAACTACCAAAAAACTATTTTGGCAATTATTTACATATAATCGTTTATAAACGTAAATGCATTATATATAAATAATGGGTGATCTATTCAATTACATGTTAAATAATGAATTGGCCGAGTTCGCCTAGAGGAAAAAAACAACGGCCGTACGAGTACGAGGGCACATTAGGCACGTCACGCAATAGGAAGGAAAGAATACACTGTATTTATTTCGATTACAAGTGTGTATTCATATTTGGGGTAAAAAATGAGTTTCTATTATGTTTTACTTTTGCTTGCTAATCGAGTTCTATTTGCTGCCCTACACATTTTCCATACTGTGTAGTTAGCAAGGAACTACACCAACGAAACATTTTTGTCTTTTTTTTTGTGGGGGGTGGGGCGCTGACCGTCATCCTGTACGTATTCGCCGTAAACCTGTTTTCCACTAGGTGAATTTATTCGTGCGAATCGAAAGCGTCGGTTCATGCGCATGCGCATTCAATTCTATCAGGTTTTAGAAGCGAAAAAATGCGCAACCAATCAGAGCTCAGAAAATTTGTTTCGCGCGAATAAATTCGCCTTGAGGAAAACTGGCTTAAGTCTTACGCATTCTTTCATTCCAAACACCGGCAAAACTTACCCTTATCTTAAAATTTGAGTAAATTTTGTTTCTTTTTCAATTTAATCAATTTATATATAGAGTAAACTAACATCCATTATCAAAACATCTACCTCCATGTTTCAATAACTATTGTATCTAAGATCATTAATATCGATTAAATAGGCCTATGCCATTTAACCCAAAGGGTTGAGCCCGACAAGGAGCCTTTGGCGGTCCCCGGGCCCCGGCCAATGTTCGTACCTTCGGCACTCAGTATGTGTCACCTGCTCTTACTCGAAATTTCTCAAGGTTGACAGGTATGGGGGCGGTGCGGTGCACCCCTCGTTTATGCCTGGGTTACAGTCTCAGTCCGTGTTGCTAAGTTCGTCGTTAAACTTTTCATAACTACGAACTTGGCAGCACGTTGTCCACACTATGTAACAACAATATTGTGCGCTAATTGCGTTCCATACATATTTTTGAGGTCGTAGGTCAAAATCTAAAAGCACATGTGGAATGTTGATACAGTACACACTGTGTAGCCGCATACAAACACCACTATCAATATGGAGCCGGCTAGAAAACTGATCGTGGATCTTTTCGAAATAAATGCTCTAAAATTTGGCAAGTTCACTCTGAAGAGCGGAATAGAATCTCCAGTTTACTTTGATCTCAGAGTAATCGTGAGTTATCCTGAAATAATGGTAAGATAAGAACCGTAGGCCTAATTAGGCGGCCCTTTTAGGCCTCGGGCTCGGTTGGCCCACCTATCCTAGCGTAGGCCTACCTACCCTAGCTAGCAACGATCTCATGCTGCGTTCATTAGGCCTAGAACTTGTGAAAACTGATTTCACAACATGCGAGTACACAAGAAGTGTGCATTAATTAGACAAACGCTAAATGGCTGCTGTCACTTTTGCAATGTGTGCGAAAATAAAACATACAAAAAAACTATTTTTTAAATCTGAAATAATATTACTTAAACAAATTAATAATAATAATAATAATAATAATTTTGGCTTATATAGCGCATTATGCTAAAGCCTCAATGCGCTTAACATTATTGCAATAAATATGTTGGGTTGCAAATAAAACATACAAACAAGACTCTTTTTTTTTCTGAAATAGTATTACTTAATAAACAAATTGCAATAAATACCTATGCTCGTTGTGCATAGTTTGTGTTACATCCGTCATTTCCACACTACTTGTGCAAATCGAGGAAGGAAATTCAACTCGAGTTCACAACTTGTGTTTACAAGTTCACCAATGAGATGAACGCGTTTCACAAGTTGTGAACTGGGAAACACCGAATTCACTAGTTCTAATGAATGCAGCATTATAAACACAAGATAGCATTCTCTGCGATTTCCGCCCTCTTGTAAAAGGGAAATCTTTTGAACTTTGACCACCAGCATACGCCGCGCGATTTTATGTCTACGCGTAACAATTAGCATCCGATTAAAAATGCGCCCTCTCTGAACAATTACGGAACAATTAACGTACTTGGTAACAAACTTTTGGCATAATGCGAAAATCCTATCTCAGATCCATAGCAACAACGACTAGGACGTCCTCTCCCAAAGTGACTATCTTTGTGTGCCAAATCGACGCTTCTATTTGTTACGCATAAATCGAGGAGAATGCTATCTTGTGTTTATAAGATCTTCCCAACTTTGAACTTGCTGGCTTGCTTTGGTTGTTGACTGGTTGGATCTGGCACGGTGGTGGTACTTGCTTTGTTGCCGGGGGGTGGGGGGCCATTCAGTCTAGGTGTGGGTACCCATGTTTGTGACTATGCTTCAAAAAATGGGCTTAAATTCAGACCTGTCAACCCACCTGTAAGCATTCGCTGTAAGTCAATACGCATTCCAATAAAATCTTGCGGTCTTATGCAAACATTTTGTTTATCCTAAAATTTGAGTAAATTTTGTTTCTTTTTCAATTTTTAATGAATTTTACTACAACTAAAATCCATAATCATAACATTCTACCTCTATGTTTCAATAACTATTGTATCTGAGATCATTATAAACTCACTAATATCGATTAGATGCCATTTAAGCCAAAGCGTCCAACCGGCAGCCCTTGGCGACCCCCTGGCCCCCAGCCACTGTTTGTGCCTTCGGCACTCATCATGTGTCACCCTATCGTACTCTTTGAAATTTCTTAAGGTTGACAGGTATGTAAATACATTTTGCAATGCAGAGAATAAACACCACTTTTCACGTCAATATTAAAATCTTAACCCTAGTAAAAAGTTCTGTATTTTTTTGAGAGAACTCGACGTTCGCATGTACAGCGGTGGGAGGCAGGTGGATTTTAAAAATTATTTACGAAAATTCCAATCAGGGCATCTCAGATTGACTCGACTCACGAGCATATGATACCAAGTTAAAATAATTCAAGAACAAATCGTGACGCTCGTGTATTGCTATAGTATAATATTTTTCTTTCTAATGCTTACCTACAGTAGGCCTATGAAATGATTTATGGATGCTTGTGTAACTAGTATTAAAACTGTAAGATTCATGCAGAAGTTTCGTACGAAAACAAAGAATCGACGGCGGAAGGGAAAAATCTGCTAAATTGTGCGCCCAGACATACGTCAGGTGATTAATTCCTATATTTATGGAGACGCGCAGTTGTCAACGCAATGCTAGTCTGACTAGCTGTCTGACACACGGCAGACGCATTTTTCAGACCCTAAAAACGTAACGTACGTTACGTGCCTGTTTGGAGAAAAATAACCCTTTTTACTTGATTTTGGTCACAAACATGCGTCCTTGAGGTCAAGGTAACTAGTGTATTTTTAATAAATAATAATTTAATTGCTTTTGATATATTTGTAATATTTATGTATTAATGTTTTGTTACATAAAACTACACAAAAATTAAAGAAATTACCATACACTAAAAAATATGAAGGCATGTAATTTTTTTTTTTTTAGAATAATTTTTAAAGTAATTATTGTCGCTTGTGGTAATGTAATATTATGTATAAATTAATTATCTTATAACATATCATTTTTTGTCTTCCCTTTAGAAAAACAATTACCGTATATGCACAGTTTTTTTAGAAATGTTGGTGTATGGGCCGAGTCAGTTAAGGGCAGAGTTGACTTTAAACTGGTTTTTACACTGTACCTAGCATGTCTGTAAGCCCAGTAGTTGACTAGCAGAATTTAAGCTGGTCAAATATATTATATAGACCTGTCTAATTCAAAATTTGATTGAAAAAATAATAACCATAGCAAGCGCTAGTAAATTTATTTGTTAAAATATCTCTATGAATAATCTTCTGACAAGTTGTAGTGAATTAAAGATAGCAAGACTGCAGTTTAGGCCTACTGTATGGTTTATGGTCAAGCAGCTCCACCAATCAATACCTCGTATTCCATGCTGTAAAATGTATTTTAAATGCACAGATGACTAAAAATCTAGCTCATATTGGTATGGAAGTTCGCTAGGAAAATAAGTACGCAGGATTGTAACAACTGCATAATACATTGGTTATATAAATTAAGATTAGGTCAAAGCCTAATTTTCTGCAAAATATGTACAGAAAATTGGCCGCTATTTTCAAAAATGCTCGGACGGATTTCTAGGTCTAATTTTTGCACGGAGGATATATTCGCTGCTCAGGACTTTCGTATTTATGTAAGCTTTTTGGAACAATAACCACGGCTTAAAATATTTGCATGTGGGGTATAATCTAATTAGTGTCTGTATGTCATTTCTACAAGTCTCACTTAGCGAAAAGTGTGCTTATTCCATTCAGGGTTCCACCACTTCCTTTGCACATCTATTTTATGGCCAAGAGTGAGGGTCTACTGTAAGGGTTTCATGGACTTAATATCACACATTCCCCCAGGGGCATATTTAAAGGTTTTGAGGAGGGTGTGCTAAACAAGCTCTAGCCCCCAAACAATTTTATCGACAGTATATGTTAAGTTGAAATATTAATTTACAACTACACGTTGTCATGTCTGAGGCTTGTTGCCATCCCAAGGCCAAAAAAAAATGGTTGTGGAAAAATGGAAAAAATCGTGATCACCGGTCGGTCGGTCGTATTAAGCTTGCCAAACAAAAAATATTCAAGGTAATGACGGAATAAATACTAACCAATTGTATATAGTATATACAAAAATAAATCAGTTTAAGGAAAGTTTTATTTGGCTTCGAAACGTCAATAATATGTGTATCCGATCCACACGATCACACACTGGTAAGTCGAAAAAAACCATACTATGGCTATGAAAAATATCCAAACAAGCGCGCTCTATCTAATACAATCAAAGTAAACTTTGAGCAAAAAAAAGAAAAATATTTTGTTCATGGTTTCCCTAAAACTGTAATGGAGCCAAAAACTGGTTTTATATATTGTCCAATACCGTATGGTAATGAATACAATTTTTAATTTAAGCAACCACAAGTTGTATAGTATTAGGCTAAAGAATATAGGCTAGGCCTAGATCTGGCCGTGGATTGACAGCTCGGAGCAAGAAATCCGATGTTGGGTGCATACATCGTCGTCGCAGTCTGTCCTCAAAATTGTGCATTCTATTTTCTTGATTTTACGCATGCATCCTATGGCCCGATTTTGGTAAAAATCATGTTTGTTTTAGATATTATGTTGTAGATGTTAATTTTGAAAGTGGTATTTCTCGAATTTGTACTTGAGTGAAAGGAAGACCTATAAACAAAATTTTTTGAAAATGCCGACCCGATTTTTTGGAAAATTTTGGTCAGCCTCGGAGGGAACACAACATTTTTTTTTTGGCCTAACCAGTGTACTGTTGCTAATTTTTAACTGAGTATCAATTAACATAGAATGTGGCAGTATTGTAGAGGATCCATAACAATTTTACTCATATTAAGCAATAATAAGTCGATTCCAGTAAATGACCTATCATTTAAAATCTTATAATGTGGAGGATATGAATATAATATAAAGTAAATTTTCATTTTTTGGTCAGTGATGGTGTTTTCTGGGATAGCAATTGTAGCCAGCGTGCATGCACTTTTTATATAATCAAATTTTACCATGATTATCTTATTGTTACTTTCAGCAAAAGGTTTCAGAACTCCTGTGGCATTCAGTTGGAGCTGATATAGAATTCAATCATTTATGTGGCGTGCCATACACTGCATTGCCTCTAGCTACCGTAAGTTGTAAAAAATACAAAAACAAAAGTTGAATACCTGGGGCCGGATTTATCAAACTAGAAATCAGCATAAATTCGTCTTAAGTCTATTTTTTTGCTTAAGTCAAATTTATCAATATGGCTTAGCTTAATTCTTAAAATTAAAAAGTCAATTATACGCATGCGCCATCTACTGTAAGACGACTTTTACATTAAGATTTTGCAAATATGGTTTGATAAATCATCTTAAGATATTTGCTTAGGGACATCTTATGTTTTTGACTTAAGACGTTTGCTAAGCTGAGATTGATAAATCCCGGACCTGGTCTTTAGGTCATCAGAAAGCTTGGTTCATAATTTCGGACCCCAAAACAGAGCACTAAAAGTTGTAATTTTTGGTAGAAAATCTTGTATTATATTGATGATGTTATATGCCCTTGTATAAAGATTCCTGATGTGGGTGGTATAGTATTATGCGATAAGCAATACATGAAAATATCAATTTGGATTTTATTTAAATTATTTAAATTTAAAACATTAAATGGTAAAAGCTATGTTTAGTGTGTGCTCTATATGTGAAAGAAATGTAATTGTTAGATGTGTATAAGAGACAGACTATTGTCTTCAGATCAGAAGTAGTTAAAAA
>NW_022758092.1:310576-334889 GCF_011630105.1 Anneissia japonica
TGTCTGCTATTAAAGTTAGCCCTTTTCATTGGTTAGTTTGATAGTTGTGGTTTGCCAGTCGTCTTCAGTTGAACTAAAACAAGGACTTGATTTAGTCGTAGTTAAATCTTCGACTACGTTGTTTGTGAATACAAATTGAAGTTGAAGTTGGAACTAGCACTAAATAAAGTTCTAGTTCGAAGTTTGACTAAAGTTTGTTTTAAGAATATGGGCGTTAATCTTTATTGTGAATCACACCAACAGATCAATGATACCATGGAGTGCAGTTGTGTGTTTGCTCGTAATTAGGTTGAATTGCGAATATAAATTGCTCAAGAGTTGGAAGGAAAGTTAGAGACTTCTTTTTTTCAATGCATCTAGTTGTATTTTGCAGTGCATGGTGGTAACCATGGCTAGATGAATTCAGGGAAGTCAACTAATAATACAGCAGTAAATACATGCTAACTTCTTGAATTTGCTGGAGATGAGTTATTTCGAAGAGTTTTTAGCTCCGATCGAGCTCAATAGATCTTTTTTCTAATACTGTAGATATTTTTTATATGGGCGGCTGTTAGGGTCAATTATTTTTATTATTTATTATTAGCAGCCAATTATTTTTATTATTAGCTCCGATGAGAAGCTCTAAAAACACTTGGCCGATTGATTCGGCGCCAGTTTTGAATGGCGGACATGCAGGAAATTTTGTACACATAAACTAGAGGTGGTGACCCTTTTTTAAGTTGCACCCCAGTGTGCTTCATACACTTAAAACAAATCAGGGGTTTCAGCAAGAACCACTGGCTTTTACCAAGACAAAATTTATAAACGCAATCCTCTCTTTTAAGACTTCCTCCAAGGATTATTTCTTCAGTTTTCCTTGGCGTGGCACTTTCCTTGCCCGTAGTTCAGTAGGCCTATCATAGGTCCTATCATCGTAAACAAACATTTATAAGAAATGTTTGTGTCTTCATTGTGTTATTTATTTATTTTAATACTGTATAAATTGAATTTAAAACCCTGTTTCATTACACACAGGGTAATATTATATACTTTCAATTAAGCACAGCGGTGCTAATATTCGAGAGCAGCGTTTAACAAAAAAAATCATGTTTGGTGTGGCGCTTATTCGAGAGCAGCGCTTATTTGAGAGCGGCGCTTATTTGAGCATGTACGGTATATAATTTCCTATTTCAATTAATTATCGACTGCACGCTATGTTGGCATCTGTTCTGCTTTATAGTAGACAAAAAAAAAATTTTTTTTTAATTATTACGTTCTGTTGCATTTTATTCAATGAGTATTTAATGAATGAATACAAAAAGTATGACATGTAATGATTATGGCTATACCATTATTATAGAAAATTCCTAATTTAATTAGGATAATATTTCAGTAAAACATAATCTTCTAACAATTGTTTTTTCAGACAATCTATATATTAATTCTACTAATCGCCCCGGTGTAAGTTCACCTATCTCCTCTGAAACTGCTGCCAGGAATGTGCTACAGTATATCTCATACACTGGGGTTTCTATATTTCACAACAATATTCCGCTACTTTCAAAGGCTTGATATTGAATAACAACTCAAAAAACAGCCAAAAACTACCGAAAATCAGTACCTGTTTTGCCATGTTTGCTTACGTCACATAAATAATTCCCCTCTTTTAATCGGTACCACAGTGCTCAGATTTAAAAAATATTGTGTCAGGCCGTAAAAGAAAGTCTGTCTCGCAGATTTATTACATCACCGTGCATGCCTCACAGTCACATGAACAAAATATGTGAGCAGCATGTTCCCGCACACCACAGAGTACCCGTGGTATACTGAATATATAACTGTAGTCTTATATGCTTCAAAAACATCAGCCATAAATGGCATGCTTTACAAATCGATCAGGTAAAAATAAACATACATCTGGGCAAAAGGCATGATATTATAAGCTAGGCCAAAAACCAGGCCTAATAATTTTGCTGCTATAGACAGGCCTAGCCTTCTACTACTAGCATCTATAGCTAGGGCGCCCTAGCTCAATTCCTAGTCGATTTTGGCGACACTGAAGTTTAAATTTAGGGCATAGAATGTTGGCACACATTCTGCTCCATAGTATTGTATTAATGCATGTTAACAAAGAAAGGGTTCTATGTTACAAAGTGTGTTGCACATTCAATGAATAATTAATAAATTTAATTTCATTAAAAATAAATATCAAGTTGATGAATATGAAGTAAGGCATGTAATGACAATACCATTATTATAGAAAATTCATAACTGTTCATATTTCAATAGAACGTACTGTACCAATGTAAGTTCTACTACCAAGTTGAAGAGAACAGCACTGAAGACACTTTTAATGGAATACTACCGCTGAGTTTTGCTATAATATTTTATACAAGAAATAATTATCTGATAAACATTTTGTATTATCTGCTGCTTTGCCGAAGATAAAAAAAGAAAACTATGATGAATGTATCTTCACATGACACACCTCGCATAGAACTGCAAGAACCCATTCTGCTGGTCATAGCTCGTTGGGTAGTTGGTAGTATCAGTGTAATTGCCAACTCATTTGTCATATTTGTGTTCGTCTACAACAAGACTTACAAAAAGTCTCTGTCGCTCAAATTACTTCTCCATCAGACTGCGATTGATTTGTTTGGCTCTCTGATGTTTTTTATCTTCTACACCATCGATGTTCCTGATGGCAATGGTGGAATCATATTCTGTAAAATGCGTTTTTTTCTTCTTTTATGCATCGGCAACATCAACATACAATTTTGTTATGCTTACAGTGGAACGCTATATTGCTGTCGTCCATCCCTTATTTTATCGCCAGAAGTCCTTGAGTGAGAAAATTACATACCTGTCACTCCTGGGCCCCCATGTATGTGGTGTACTCATAATGATACCTATTCCTATATATACAGACATACATCCATATGTGGTATGTACATTAGAAATTAATGCTGTTGCTGGTATGTTATTAAACAATTTTCAGTTCCTGGTACCCCTCAGCATTATGCTCTACTGTTATGTGAAAATACTGGTAAAGTTACACAAAACAAGAATAGTTAGTATTGACCTTTCAGCTGACATTCAACCAAATAATGGTGGAAGAGCTCAAAGTATAAAATCAGATATGTTGACTACACTCATCTTAATTGCATTTGTTTACATTGTTACAGAAACTCCACACTATGTTACCATCTTCCTGTATCTCATAGGCCATAGTGTCAGTTCTATAGCTGTTGAGGTGAGTGTGTTGGCACTGGTTTTAAATCTTGCTATCAATCCATTTATCTACTGTATGGCATGCAAGGATTTTCAACGAGGACTTCAAAAAATTAGAGCACAGATATTCCAGGGTTAGAATCACAAAATTGAGTACAGTATGTTAAGAGAGACATTAAATATATACTCTCAGAATTCAAGATAAGGTGAAGTCAACAGATTTCTTAAAACATAACCATTTGAATTCCATTTCATTTATTTCGTTCAAAAGAACATTATTTAATATTGACAGAGAGCAAAAAGCAACACTCGGAGAGCAAAAACAATACAAGAATTGCAGCCAAAAACTAGTTAAAATGTTCAATTTACAAGGGTAAAATTCGAGATACGAACAATTAAAATAGAATTATAATTGCTTAGCATAAACTAGTTTTGAAGTTCTGATAAAAAAATTTATTCGAAAAAAAGTTCATCTTGGACACCAACTCAGCTCTCGGAAAGTTATTAAATTGAGAACAATGTCCCCCCATAAAGACTTCATGTGCACGAATAGTTCCCACTAATATATTCTGATTATTATTTTGTCGATGATTACTAGAGTTTATACTCTGATTAAAGCGGTGCTTTACTGCTAACTGTACAATGTTAACAAAGACATGGATTCTAAGTTACAGTATAATTACGTATTGTCCCTCATTAGACAATGATTTATAAAATTTCACACCTACAAAAAATATATCAAATTAATGAATATAGAAATTCCAAACTTTGATAAAATGGAACTATGATACGTTGATACGTTCTTCTGTCATATCAAGACACATGAGGGGAGTTGAAAGGGAACTGCGCAAGAGAAATTGCTACCATTGCTTTTTCTACCCATTTTTTAATACCACAGATGCCAAACTTTTCACAAATACTAGATAGCTTAAGGAAACTATTGATGTACTGTATCTAGAAATATCACAGCTCGCATACAACCGCAAGATCCCTTGTTGCTGGTCATAAGTTGTTCTGTGTTTGCTGGTATTGGTATCATTTCAAACTCCATTGTCATGTGTTCATCAACAACAACACCTACAAGAAGTCTATGTCGCCGAAATTACTTCTCCATCAGACTGTGAATGGTTTGATTGGCTCTCCGATATACTTTACAAAACATTAATGTTCCTGATGGCGCTGTTGAAACCATTCTCTGTAAAATACGATTTCTTTTCTTGTACGAGTCGGCAACATCGACATACAATTACCATGCTTACATTTGAACAATATATATTGCTTCCGTCCATTATTGTATTCAACCTAGTAATGGTGGAAGAACTCAAAGAGTTGAGTCAGATCTGTTGACTACACTTTAACTTAATTACTTTTGTTTATATTGTTACAATGACTCCAAACTCTGTTGGTATGTTGATATATTAAATTCATATTTCATATGCCATTGGGTTAGTTATTTATTTATTGGGGCGGGTTTGTTGCTGATGGATTTAAATCTTTACCATTAATCCACTTATCTACTGTATGGCATTCAAGGATTTTCAACAAGGACTTGTATTTGAATTTATTCGGAAAATTGCTTAATCTACCACAAGAATGACTTAAAATACTAAGATAACAAAGTTCGACATTTAAAAAAAATTAATATGCATAACCAAAGTAATTAGATTTTGAATAAAACAATTTAACTTTAGTTTTAAATTTACATCTATTGTCATTTTGGTGAATAGATTGAGGTTATTCCATGAGATATTTTAGGGTAGAATCACAAAATTGAGTATGTTAAAATAGAGACATTAAATATATACTGTCAGATGTGATTTAAGAAACTTGAAAATATAAATATTGGAATTGTATTCTAAGATAAATAGTATGAATTTCACTCCAAATATTGAAAGGATATTTTATTGAATAAAATGGGCATGTCAACTTTTTGAGTGACATTTGTACAACTTGTAATTAACTCAGTTCACATCCTAATGGTATACTAATAGGTTTAAGTAGTTTATTATCTTTCTGAAATTTGAATCGTCAGTCAATAGTTATAAATAATAATCCTTTCTATATTCTACAGACATTAAAGTTGGCTTATTACCGATTTATGGAGTTTTGTAATAAAATGTGTGTAAATCAGCAAAACCTAGTGGAATTTTATAGACAGTTAGCCTAAAAAATCGTTTTGTTACATTTATTAAACTCTTTGGAAAATTCAATTTTGAAATTCTGTCAATATTTTTGAAAAATTCCAAATTCAGTTGTTTGCTATCAATTGTCACTCCTCATCCTAATTTATTACCTGTTTTTTATAATTTATTCAAAACACAAGACATACAGTCACACTCATTATGAAACTTATAATCCTCATTTTCAATAATTTTTCTTTTGGAAAATTTGTGAATTAAATTTGTTGAACAACATATAGTCAGTTGTAGATGATTGGTCGCTTTAAAACCATGTGATTTTGCCATAGTATACTTTAACCCAGGAGTCTTGCATCTTCATCTTCATCTTGAGTCACATCAACAGATCATCAATGATACATGGCACAAATGGGGTGCAGTTGTGTTTTTGCTCATAATTACGTTGAATTGCGGATATAAATTGCTCAAGAGTTGGAAGGGAAGATTGGGAAAGAAGTTGAGAGAAGCACTTCCGTGAGATAATGAGATTTCTTTCTATTGGACTGTTGTGTAACCATTTTTATTGATTATATTAGGATAAGACAAAGTCACCAGATTCCTTAAAAACACACCATTTGAATTGAAGACAAATATCCCCATAAGATATTCAGCATCACCAGCATATTTATGGTATAAGAAGATATTTATTCCATTAACTTGTTGATGGTTTTTAGAGGGCAGAATTCAACTTTTGCATTTTTTAGTAAAATATATGATAAAGCACTCAAACATAATTATTATTAATGATGATGCAGGGCTGGTGGAATGTTTTTCAAAGTCGGGGGCCCACTAGTAAAATGAATGGGAATATGAATCAGGGGGTCTGGGTTCAAATTTTCGGGGGGAGGGGAAATGTTGACTTCTAGATGGCGGGAAATGAGCTTTTCCAAATTTTGAGGTGTCTTTTATACTTTTAAGTTCATCAAAATTGAAGGTTTCCCCTCTTGAAAACGATTCCATGAATCAATGAATCTCAAAGAGAAAGGAGGATTCGGGTTCCCCTGGGAAAATGTTGATTTCTAATTGGGGGGTAATGAGCTTTCCCGGTGTTTGAAGCGTCTTTTAATGAATTTTAAGTTCTTCAGAATTCAAAGTATTCCCCGCCTCTAGAAACCGGGATGATGGCTCTCGATGGCGGGAAATGAGGTTTTCCAACTTCTAATTTTCTTATTGGAACAGAAAAAAAATTCAGCTGACGGGTCCTGAAGAGGTAGGTCTAGATTTTTTGTTTTACTTAAATTGTTTTTTTGCCCAAGGTTGGAGGGTCAGGACACCTTGACACACACCCCCCCCTCCCCCGATTCTCCAATGTGAATTGCGAGTAAATGTAACTTAGCCGGGGACTGGATAAACACACTTTTTCCCTCACTTTCCTCCTACTTCCCTCTTTCTTTTCTTGCATTTTTTTCCAATCACAAAAATCTGCATTGACATATTTCAATCAGTCATGTACTGTCCCACTTTAATAAATGAATAAATAAAATATTGATCCCACTAAAAAAAAATTTAATTGAATATGGAAATTATCTCATCTATTATTGAAAATTTCTGGTAGCTCAGTCAGTAATAAAATCTTACCACAACTCGTTCTAATATCACATTGTAATCAAGAGACAAATAGGTTTGGTGAAGAGAACAGCACTGAAGAAACCGTTATTTTACAGTATTGCTACTACCACTAAAATTACGATAAATATAAAAAGCATTTGATAACTACTGTGTATTAAAATTATGGAACTTCAAGCACTGCTGCTGGACATAGCTCTTTTGGTAATTTGTAGTATTGGTATCATTGCCAACTCATTTGTTATAGTTGTGTTCATTTACAACAAGACTTACAAGAAGTCCCTGTCACTCAAATTACTTCTCCATCAAACTGTGATTGATTTAATTGGCTCTCTTATGTTTTTGATCTTAAAAATTCTCGAGGTTCCTGAAGGAAACATATTCTGTAAAATGATATCTTTATTCTTCTATGCGTCAGCAACATCGACATACAATTTTGTTCTGCTCACAGTCGAACGATACATTGCTGTCGTCCATCCATTATTGTATCGCCAGAAATCCTTGAGTGGGAAAATTACATACCTGTCACTCATTAGCCCCCATGTATGCGGTGTACTCACAGTGGTGTGTATTCCTATATTTGGAAATATGCATTTAAAAGAGGAAGAATGTGTAGTTGAGGAAATGAATGCTGTAGCTGCTGTATTTATATTTATATTTCAGTTTCTGGTACCCATTTGCATTATGCTGTACTGTTACATAAAGATGCTGTTAAAGTTACACAAGACACGAATAGTTAGTCCAAATGAAATTCAACTAAGGAATGGCGGACGAGTTCAAAGGGTCAAATCAGATCTATTGACTACACTCATCTTAATTGCATTTGTTTATATTGTTACAATTACTCCACACTCCGTTGTTATGTTAATATATTTCTTATGCCATTGTGTTGAAAGTCCCATATTTTTTGAGGTGAGTGTTTTGCTGCTGGATTTAAATCTTACCATCAATCCATTTATCTACTGTATGGCATACAAGGATTTTCAACGAGGACTTCGGAAGATCAGAGATGACATATTCCATGGTTAGAAATACAAACTTGAATATGTTATTAAGAGAGACACTAAATATATACTGTCGGAGGTGAGCTAAGTAAACTTGAAAATATACTGTAAATATTGGAATTGTATTCAAGATTAGTAATAGAAATGAACTTTTTACTGAATTTCAACCTTGTAAGTGTGGAAGAGATCTGCTGTAAAACACCTTTCAGATAGACATTGCTGCAAGATTGCTACCGCTGGTTTAGCAGGTTCGTTGGATCTGCGTCCGAGCTCCAGGAGCCCCCGATACATAAGGGCCCAGCTCCTTTATAAAAAATCTAATAAAGCAGTGTTTTATTGTGACATTTAACTATTTGCTTCCTTGCAGCCAAGTAATTTTGGAACCAAAATAACTTGTTTACTTTACATCCATAGTTTTTAGCATACAACTACTATAACTTTAAACATTTTTTTTATGCTCAATACATGTAACAACACTCCACACAACCTCCACTCACAACAGCACTTTAACATTGCCAGCTATTGTCAAGTGGGCTTTTGCATCATTGATGCTCTTGTTAATTTTCCTAGTAGCAATGTATGATTCATTGTGTCAAAACAGTGTGCAATATCGATAAATCATGTGGCTATGATTTCGCAGTCATTAATAGATTCTAGTAGCCAATTTTATTACACGGTGAAGGCCTGGTCAACATTATTTATACGGTCATTTTCATTGAGATATGTAATAATTTGATCTTGGACTTGCTTTTAAACAATTTTAAATGTGGCATACCAATGAGATTTGTCTATATTTATTACAGCTTGGTTTGTTACCTTTACCTTTTTGTAGTCATTGAGACTTTCCAATCGTTTTGTGGTATAGCGTGATGCGAGTCTTAGTAGCCTAGTATCAAAATTGTTAACATCAAGGTTACTATTTCTGATAAACACATGCTAGATTCTTTTCAATATTGCCAGAAAGTCCTGTACAATTTAGTATGTGAATACAATCATATGTCGAAATATTGAGTCCCAACACAATGGCGTGCATTTCATTATGTATTATACTTTCCAAAGTAAATTGGGTTTTTTTCGTTCTGTTTTGTTTTCTTTAATTTAGTTTTCTGTTCAATATTACTAAAAATAATCGCTAATATGCTTACAATCAAGTATTTCATCCCCCAACGTTTCGGATTGTGTTTATATTGGTTTTCAACAGATAAGACGTAATTTGATTTGGATTTTTGAATTTTGCTCGTGCATTTGCTTCTAAAGCCGGACACTCACTGTGTGGTACGACAAATCCACATTTGCTTCCGGCGAGCGACAGACGACGCAACGCCATCTGCTGATTGTCAGTGGCAATCTGAATGGATCCTCATTAAAAAGACGATTCGTTGGGTCTGCGTCTTCGCGTGCGATCTTCGTCGCATTGCTGTTGCGTTCCTGTCACTCGCAGTGAGTAACTGGCTTAAGTGAACGATATTTATTACATAGTGTTGGCCTTGGACTGCCATGTTTATTGGATAAGTGTTGTACATGAACACGGTCATGCATAAGTCTAATGATGTCAGGTGTGATCCTTTTAATTTTATTTAGCTTAAGTATATAAAACTAAATATACAAGATAACTGTTGACATTGTTCAGTGGTTAATCCGATAAATAAAATACACCAATTCAGTAAATATCAAATGTTCTTTTTTTTGTCATAAGAATTAAAAATGCTTATTGTTATCAGTGAAAGTAAGAAAAAAAGAAAAAAAAAGAATATAAATTGATTGAAAATAATCGATCGCCCAAAAACGCCTCAGAGGTTATCTTCAGGCATCTAGAAAGTAAAATTCACAGTGGCATGCCCCCGGACCCGCTAGGGAAGTGTTGTCTCGATCGGCCACTTTCGGTCCCCACTTTCGGGAATCTCTGGATCCGCCCTGATTAGGGTTAGTCCAGCCAATATCTGGCTCTTCAAAGATGCCCTCTGAGAACATCTGAAAATTAAAAATTAAAAAATTGAAAGATTTATTGTCAAAATAGTATAAAATATCAGAAGGATCCCTGCTTTAAACCACATCAGTGAGTGGTACACATCTATCTTAGTTGACAAGGTCAGTCAATTTGAATGCATCAAGGGCCCCGACTGTACTCTTGAACCAGGGCTTCTCACAACCTAGTTACGCCACAGCCGGTCTATAATCTTTCACGCAGCGCCTTTGTTATCGCAATCTAATGCTTTTCTGTCTGAAAGGGTCCAAAAGAATGGCATAATATTGACGGTTGACTTTTTGTTTACTTTCTTGGCAATATGGCACCCAATCAAACTTTACAGCTGTTGTTATGTAAATGTTACTTGGTTCTGTTTATGTATGCGCTGTACGTACAGTACATTACACAAACAGAATGTTCTTATTTCGTCAAAGTCAAAATATAAACAATTGAGAATATCAAAATTCATACATTAATTACAATAATATTTGTAAAATGATACAGAAAAAAGGATCCAGTATTAATTAACCGACAATATTGTATAAAGCAGTTATAAAAATCTAAAATTTGCACAATATCTCAAATTGAGGCATACATTTAATATTTCGGAAGCAATATATTGATACATTAAAAATTGAAATAAAACAATTTAAAACTATATCATTATTATTGATTAAAATATTTTATTAAAAATTGAGCTATATTTAAAACCATCAAGCTTCAATTAAATTACCAGTTATATTTTTTTTATTACAAAATTTAAAAAATGTGCAGCAGTAACAAGTTATTGATTATAATTTAGGATGAATAAATGCGTTTTCAGTGCTTTTCTAAAAATGTCTAATCAGAGAGACATTAAGTATATACTGCCGGAGATTAACTAGAGATGAGCAGAAAACTTGAAATACATATTAGAATTGTATTCTAATATAAATAGTATGAATGTGGAGTAATATTCATAGCTTCTGTACTTAAACTCAGTCACATCCTAATGGTATAGATAGAAATCTTTCTTTATTCTGGATACTCAGTCAGTATTGTTACACTGTTCTTCCCTGAGGTCCAGGGTATTATCTGTTTGTTGATAAGAACTAATCATAGGGTCAATCTTGAGCGATCATGATATACAGTTCTCTGTAATACATTACACACTATTGTGTACTGAATAACACATATATAGATAATATATAAATACAAGAAACAGAAAAGAAAAAAAACAAAATGGGAAATTAAATGAGATTTTTTAAGGATTGTAAGGAAAGTGAATGAATATTGCTACGAAGGTCTGATGATAGATTCTCCAATAACTTAACAGAACGATATTTAAATATTCTTTTTCCAAAATCACTTCGCCATTGTGGTAAGACTAAAGTGTTTTTCAATTTACTTCTTGTACATACCGTAATATTTTAAAGAAGCTTATACCTTTTCTAAAATGTGAATCATCAGTCAGATGTTTATAACCATTTCTATATTTTTTGTATATATATCGTTTATTTGGCTTATAACCAATTTAAGAATTTTTTTTAGTGACGGTCTGTAAATCAACAGAACCTTTTTGAATTTCATAGACATAAAACATATTTTTGTTACATTTATTAAACTCTATAAAATTTTCTTTTGATATTCTGCCAGTTTTTTAAAAATTTGAAATAATTAAATAGTTTGCTATCACTGTAAGCACGCTTTTATTCATCACTTGGTGTTAATAATTAATTCAAAATATTGTCACACTCATTACAAAACTCATAATCCTCATCTACAGTAATTTGTCATCTACGGTAATTTGTCCATTAAATTTGTAGAACAACATATAGTCAGTTCATGGAGGATATATAACCATGGTCAGTTGTAGATGATTGGTTTCTTCAAACCTATATAATTTTGCTATAGCATACTTTCACCCAAGGGTCCCTAGTCTTCATTTTAATGGTCATTGTGAATCACATCAACAGGTCAATTATCCATGATGCTATGGGGTGCAGTCGTGTGTTTGCTCGTAATTAGGTTGAATTGCGGATGTAAATTGCTTAAGAGTTGGAAGAAAAGTTAGAGATTGCAATAGAAGTTTGGGAGAAGCCACTTCCGCAAGATTTGTTTTAATGAGATTTATTAACACATCTATATTGTATTTTGCGGTGCATGATAGTAACCATGATGTCAGATGACTTCAAGGGGGGACAATAATAATACAGTAGTAGAAAAATGCAAACCTCTAGAATTTGCAGAGATGTATTAATTTTCAGGAAATTTTTGTTAGTTTCCAAGCGACTTGTGACTGCTGTGTAACCATTTTTATTTATTATATGTCATTAAAAATACACAATTTGAATTGAGGACAGTGTCCCCATAAGATGTTAAGTATCGTAGCATGCACATAGTTAAGATATAACAGGATGTTTTATCCTGACTATTAACTTGTCAGTGGTTGTTTGAGGGCAGTATCCAACTTGTACATTTTTAAAAGTACAAACTATGATGAAGCACTCCGATGCAAGTTATTAATAAACACAATTATTCTATGTTACAATGTGATGTACTTGTCCACCAATAATTGATAAATTAATCCCAATAAAAAAATTAATTAAATTGAATGTGGAAATTACGACATTTAATGAATAATACTATTAATCTATTGTTGAAAATTTCTGATAGCTCAAATATAGATATAAATCCTATACCATGATTCATTTCCCACATCATAATCAAGAGACAAAAGTGTGTTAGAGAAGAGTACTGAAGAAATTGTTCCTTTATATAACAAACATTTGATAAATACTGTGTAATTTATCAAATGCTTTGCCGAAGATAGAAAAAGAAAACTATAATGAATATACCTTTGCATTTGTTTGAAAAATAAAAAAGAATAAAAGTAATTTGGTTACATTTATTAAACTCTAAAAGATTCTTTGTTGTTCTGTCCATTTACAAAAAAATTCTTAAGTCTTCATCTTCATTGTGAAACACATAGGTAGATCAAATTGATACATGATGCCATAGGGTTCTGTTGTGTTTATTCATAATTAGGTTGAATTGTTGCTTTAAATTGCTCAAGGGTCGGAAGGGAAGTTATTTTGAACGGAAGATGGGAGAAGCCACTTTTTTCAACGTATTGTATTTTGCTGTGCATGATGGCAGGCATGAGCGAACCCACTTGCCCGACGCCCGGGTGTTTTTTAGGTCTGACAAGAATTTTTGGGGACCACTTTTCCGCGGACAACCACTTTCAGAATAGGCTACTTCACCATTTAATGCCGACTCTTGACAATACACAGCATATTTTATTAACAAATTTTCAGCGCAAAAAAGAGATATCAAACAGAAAACCGACTATGACATGGTTACTGCCGCACTGTGTCAAAATAATATACCATCGATAATATCTTTATTCATCCAAAATTTTGGAAATTATAGCTTCACTATAATGTTTTGAGGCATCTACTGGTTGATGATTGATTTCAATCTGTGGATTTTTTGTTAACTTTGCTAGGCTGAGGATTTCCCATAATCATAATATAAAGCAACTTGGCCCAGGGCAACACGGCTCCTAAACTATATAGCTTCGTTGCAACAAGCAAGCCAACTCGCCCAAACTGTTAGGAGACATTACGATGAAAGCATGTCAACTTGGGCCCAAGTCAACACGGCCCCATGTTAACTCGGCCCCAAGTCAGCTATTCCCCAAGTCACCTCGGCCCCAAGTCAACTTGGCCCCAAGTCAACTCAAACCCAATTTATTGTGCATTTGCTAAATACGGTATCGGTACCATAATTACCAAAAGATTTGAATGCAAATGCAAATTATGCCAAAATTAAAGTGGGTCAAGAAGGAATATACAATTTCAGTTCAGGGTAACATAGGTGGCGAGTAGGCCTGCGCCCCCTCTCCCCCCCCCCCCATGAGCCCCCCCCCCCCCCCCCCCCAATGAACAGAACATTGTCCCCATAAGAGTATATAATATATGTAGCAATTAATACAATAACATTTTCTCCAGTGCTGTTCTCTTTCAACTAACCTGTTTGCCTCTTGATTATGATGTGGTATTAAAACGAATCGTGGTAGGATTTATGTATATCTGAGCTATTAGTAATTTTTCAACAATATATTAATAGTATTCATTAAATGCCATAACATCAATATTTACCAATTTAATTATTTTCGTTTTATTGGGATTTAGTGTGCAAGTACATATCTTGAATAACTGTGTTTGTTAATAATTTGCATTAGAGTGCTTCATCATAGTTTGTACTATTAAAAATGTACAAGTTTGATACTGCCCTCTAAAAACCACCGACAAGTTAATAGTCAGGATAGAATATCCTGTTTCATAACTATGCACATGCATGGTCAAGTGAGTGCAGTATCTGTTTGGGCTTGTGCCTATTCAAAATTTGGGCTAAAATTGTTCTTGACGATTGCCAAATTTATTACTATTATGCTATGATACGGACATAAGATATTCATAATATTATCTAGTACTTTTGCCAAAGGTAAAAAAGAAAACTATGAATACATCTTCAAACGACATAGCTCCTGGAGAACCCATGCTGCTGGTTATAGCTCGATGGGTAATTGGTAGTATTGGTATCATTGCTAACTCATTTGTCATATTTGTGTTTGTCTACAACAAGACTTACAAGAAGTCTCTGTCGCTCAAATTACTTCTTCATCAGACGGTGGTTGATTTGATTGGCTCTTTGATATTTTTGATCTTATACAACATTGAGGTTCCTGATGGCACTGCTGGAACCATATTCTGTAAGATGGAATTTTTCTTCTTCTACGCGTCAGCAACATCAACATACAATTTTGTTCTGCTTACAGTCGAACGGTATATTGCTGTCGTCCATCCATTATTGTATCGCCAGAAATCCTTGAGTGGGAAAATTACATACCTGTCACTCATCAGCCCTCATGTATGTGGTGTGCTCATAATGATGTGTTTGCCTATATTTGCAGACGTGTCTTCAAATGAGAAAAAGTGTACACTTAAAGAAATGAATGCTGTAGTTGGTATATTATTAATTCTATGTCAGTTCCTGTTACCCATTTGCATTATGCTGTACTGTTATGTGAAGATGCTAATAAAGATACGCAAGACACGAATTGTTAACCACAGATTTCCAATTGAATTTCAACCTAGTGCCAGAATAGGAGCTCAGCGGTTTAAGTCAGATCTAATCACTACACTCATCTTAATTGCATGTGTTTATGTTGTTACAGTATCTCCAATCCATGTTGTTATGCTAGTGCATTTCTTATGCGGTTGTTTGAGTTACATATTTATGAAGGTGGGTGTGGTGTTTCTAGATTTGAATCTTACCATTAATCCATTTATATACTGTATGGCATGTAAGGATTTTCAAAGAGGACTTCACAAGCTCAGAGATGCGATATTCCAGACTCCAGAGTTAGAAACACAAAATTGAGCCGGTTACAAGGGACATTAATAAATATATAATGTAAGAGGTAAGCTAAGAAAATTTGAAAATATAAATATTGGAATTGTATACTAATATTTTATTAGATGTTAACCTTTCTAAAATTTGAATCTTCATTTTATTGTTTTTTTTTAAATAAGTAATACCATTTATATATTCTTTGTATACCTTTAAATTGGCTTATTTCAATTTTATAATTTTTTAGGGAAGGTCTGTAAATCAGCAAAACCTAGTTGAATTTCATATATGGAATATGTAACAAATAAATTTGTTACATTTTATTAACCCTTTGAAGTCCCAAATGACTTTTCCCAAGTCACTGAGTCCCATTAAGGGGTTGTTAATAGGTTTATGAAAAACGTAAAATACATTTTTATGACTGCAACTTTCAATAAATGATGGTTTGATTGTTGTGTAATATGTTTTAGGCTACCGAAAAATAGCAATTTTTTTTAACCTTTTGACCTATGTCAAAGGTCAAGTGCCCTAAAATTGAAATTCTGGGACCTAAAAAGGGTATTTTTTTTACCCAAAAACCATTTGTAAACGTCAAGAAAAAAATTCCTATGTTCATGAATGTTACATATTATGTAGAATATGTTGTTTTCTACAGGAAAAAAATATTTGTGTTTGCCTATTTCATGATTTTATATTTATTATGAATATTTTTTATATCGAAGTCTGATGTAAATATTGGGCTCCATTTGGGTATTTTCAATGTGTTAGAAAAAGGGTAATTATGACCCTTGAAATTAGCAAATGATGTTTTGTTTGCTGGATGGAATACATGCGCATGAGTCTCAACAAATGTAAATATTGTTGACCTTTTTTGACCTAGGTCACCTGAATCGTCATGACTCACTGCAGAATAATCTATATCTTCACCGATATCGATATATCGATCGATATTTTCATCCCCACTGTCATCGTCTACTAAAATAAGCGTAAGCTCGTCACTGACGCTAAATGACTGCTTTCTTTTGGCCATTTTGAATGCTTCTGCACGTCCAGTTGCGGCAACAATAGGGAAATCTCCTAAATGACTCATTAAATAGAGGGCAGCAGTGTTAAACATCACTCTGTACTGTATACGGAGCGCGCTTCCTGCGACAGAAAATTGGTCCGACTTCAAAGGGTTAAACCTTTGGAAAATTCTCTTAATATTCTGTCCATTTTTAAAAAATTCTAAATGATTAAATGGTTTTCTGTTGTTTGCAGTATATAGTCAGTAGTAAATGGTCATGCCAAAACATGTGATTCTGCCATAGCAAATTTAAATCAGGGTTCCTAAGATTGGAAAAATCACTTCCGTAAGATTTGGTTTAATGAGATGTATTAACACATCCATATTTGCTATGCATGATGGTAACCATGGCCAGAAGACTTCAGGGAGTTAACTTATAATACAATAGTAGCCTATATTTGATTGCTCAGTACACACAGAAACATGAAAAAGCATATTAGTTCAGTTCATTTCTATACCTCCCACTGATGCCAGTTACATCCCAAAGACAGTCTTCTAGCATCCAATAGATCCGACTGATGAAGGAAATCCTTGACTGGGTTAGCTTCTTAGTTTGTGAATTCATGTGTTCCATGTGCCATTGGCGGATTTGGGGGTGGGGGAGGCTATTTTTGGAAAGTTGAAAAGAATAAATAAAAAATAGAAGAAAAATAAATTGATCTATTTCCCAAAATGCCTCAGAGGTTATTTTTCAATTTTAAACAAATGACTGCTGATTGCCATGTAATTTTTGTATTTTAACTGAATTAACGTACCCGCTATTACCCTCCTACTAATCCGATTAGAATCTGGCTGAATGTTGGCAGATATCGAAAAAATGTTTGGCTGAATTTGGCCATGAGACGACGTGTTTTTGGCCGTGAAGCATATCGACAAGTGTACACCATGATTACGTTTTTAATTTGATTTTCTGCATTTTGGTGTGATGTTCTTTGCAGGCATGACGTAACCGTCCTATGTGGCAATTATAGCATCATTGCTTCTTGATTGGTTCCAATTGGGTTGCACTCTTAAGGTAATTGTCAGTGAATTGAATTTTAATAGAATTGACGTGTTTTGTACCATTACCTAAACCACAGTAGTAGCATCCTCTTTGTCTGTCAATGTTGTTGTCGTCAGAGTTAACGATCCTTAATTTGTTATCAATATGATAGTAAATCTGAAACTGACTGTTTCCTTGGATTTCTGTTAAAGTGCTTAAGCTGCTTTCCAATTTTGTAAACGATTCATCCTTAATAGACTCACCTCCTAATAACTTTCTCCCACCCCAGAAATCATTTTTTTATGTTTACTTTGATACAACAGGAATAGAATTTATAATTATACCTAGATTATTAGAACAATTTTTTCTTGTCTTTACAATAGTGTGATCATGTCTTGACAATAACACATATGACAAGCATGACGTCGTTCATTGTAAATTGTTTTAATTGGTATTATATCTTTATTCCAATATTTTATTGGCGATCTGATAGAATCTTCTAAATTAGTTTTTAAATGTATTCTCTGTGTAAAGATAGGAGAGCCACTTGATAGTGGCAATCCTCGGGGGTGATGTAGGCCCTACATCTCGTTTTCTCTTGTATTGGGGGATAACAAAATAATTACATTCAAATTTTGAGTCTGTCAGTGTCATTTCCGGCCACCTACAAGTGACTTAAAGAATTTCCTACCTCAGCCCCAACCAGGGTGGGAGCTGAGGTAGTGTAAATTTCCTATCTGTTAAATTTACTCTCTGTACCATTCCCCTCATCTATGGCGAATTCCAAGATTCAAGATGTCGTAATTTTATGAGTCAACTTCTTTCCATAATCTTATTGGCGTAATATCATCCATAAATTTACTTGAGCATGATTTTTTTTTACTTCAAACATTTTCAATAGGGTTGAGAAGGCTGGTCATCGTGAGTTGCTTGACAAAACCAGCATTTAAAAAGAGAAAGTTTCTTAACATCAAGCTTGCATTCTTTGATAATACATTCTGATCAATTGCAGTATTGATAATGCAGAATTAGATGAAATAGGCTGATTACCATTTATTGCTCTTTCTTGGCTTCACTCTTTGTTTTAGGTGAAAGCTACAGTAATTGCTTCTTGTGATTGTGAAGATGCCATTGAATGACAGGGATGAGTGCTAGGCTTGAATGATTTAAAACAATGGGTGGTTTTTCTGCTTCGTTGAAATTATTACTTAATGTCACACAGACATAGAACACAAGGAAAGTAGGATTTAAAAAAAAGTTGTAGATGTGTATACAGAATCGTGATTGTGGAAAAAGTTTAAGGGTATATGCGAACATTTCACAAATATTCTAGAGTAAATTACCTGCAACTTTAAAAGTATGGATATACCTAGGAATGACACAGCTCACATTAAAATGCAAGATCCCCTTGTGCTGGTCATAGCTCGTTGGGTATTGGCTAGTGTTGGTATTGTTGCAAACTCTATCGTCATATTTGTGTTCGTCTACAACAAGACTTACAAGAAGTCACTTTCGCTCAAATTACTTCTGCATCAGACAGTGATTGATTTAGGCGGTTCTATGATGTTTTTGATCTTCTACATCTTCGATGCTCCTAAGAATGGTACTGCTGGAACCATATTCTGTAAATTGCAATTTTTCTTCTACTACATGGTAGTAACATCAACTTACAATTTTATTATGCTCACAGTCGAACGGTACATTGCTATCGTCCATCCATTATTTTATCGCCAGAAATCCTTGAGTGGGAAAATTACATACATATCGCTAATTATCCCTCATGTATGTGGTGTACTTTTAATGATATGTATCCCTATATTTGCAGACATGGATCCAAATGAGAATGTGTGTACAGCTGAGAAAATGCATGCTGTAGCTGGTATATTAATAATTACATTTCAGTTCCTAGTACCCATTTGCATTATGCTGTATTGTTACGTGAAGATGCTGTTAAAGTTACACAAGACACGAATAGTTAGCCATGAACTTTCTACTGAATTTCAACCAAGGAATGGGGGCAGAGTTCAAAGAGTCAAGTCAGATCTATTGACAACACTCATCTTAATTGCTTTTGTTTATATTGTTACAATGACTCCAGGCTTTGTTTTTATGTTTATTTACTTCATATATCATAGTTTTAATGTAATATTTTATGAGGTGAGTATGTTGTTTCTGGATTTAAATCTTATCATAAATCCATTTATCTATTGTATGGCATACAAAGATTTTCAACTGGGACTTTGCAAGATCAGACATGATATATTTCAGAATTAGAAAACCAGAAGCGTTAAAAGAGACCTGCTGTATAAGTATATACTGTTGGAGATGAGCTAGTATATACAGCTTGAACAAGAAAATGTAGTGCTCACAGAGAACAAACTTTATCCTTTGACATTTGACTTTTGACACTATTGTTATATTTCAAGTGATTTAAAATATGTAACATTTTTAGATTGTCATTTGAAATTTGAGCTCATATTGAAAATTTTATCACAAAATGAAAAGTATATTAGTCAACGTAGAAAATTGACTTTTGACCAATGAACTCTGACTTTTGACTTCCAAAATATTTCCAAAAATATTCATATATCACAAGGATCATTGCGAGGCCATAGACTTTGATTACTATACTTGTATAAACATACTGTACTGATATGTCACAAGAATTGTTCTAAAAATGTTTTAATTAGACCTTGTTGAAAAGATGACCATTGACTATTAATAACCTTTCACCTCAATTGCTCAAACCTAGTCATTGAATGTTTCGTTCGCAGGATCCCAATGGAAATACGTTTCTTTGAAACCTTTTTGGGCTATTCCTTGTTTTCAGAGTATTCAATTGTATTGTTTTACCTTGTCTTGTCTTCCTTATTGTATTTTACTCTGATGGCTAAATAAACTCAAATCAAATCAAATTAGGGAGCTTTCGAATTGTGCGACGGCGCGACGCTAGAACGGAATTACTCCTGCGTGACCGTCCTACCTGGCGTCCTACGTTCTCTGCATACGTAGATATGGCTAAATTGCGTTCCAGAATCTACTCGACGAGTGACCTTAAATTTCTCGCATGCGCAGATTACTTTTACTGACGTCATTACGTTCCACGTCCTATCGTCGTCGTGTAATTGAAAGCTCCCTACTGTTCGGTAGTTGTACTGAATATCTGATCTTTGACCATTATTTGACCTTTGACCATTCTTTGACATTTGACTTTTGTGAAAACCATGACATTGGTTCGTAGTTGTAAGGATCAACTTTGGTTGAAATTGAACTAAAGTATTAGGCACTAGTAGCATGTAATACTGTAAATATCTTGGACCTTTCTGGAGTGTCAATCAAACTATCAACTGAACAATCAGAACAGTGCCATTAATACGCGCGTGTCCAACAAACACATGCATTATTGCACAAACCCATGTATGTTTTTACACTCTTTTTTGTAAGACTTTAGCAACAATTGCCAAGAAGCGGGGCTTTGCAGAAAGTTTAATTAATTATTGAAATTTAGCTTTCTATTCAAAATGTGAAACTGCCATTTAACATGTGTATCAAGTGCACTGTTTCCATTGTCATGGAACTTTAAATTGGCTGGTATCAGTTTCAGAATTTTTGTATCAAAAGTTCTTTCATTAATCAGAAAAAACCAACAAGAATCCAAGATACTTTTTATTCAGAAATGTCAAAAACGTACATTATGCTGTTCCATGATTTTCGTAGTATTTTTAAAATATTTGGAAATTTTTGTGTGATAGTCAGTCTTTCAAAAGTTTGTCATTTGTGTGCTTTACAACAAATAGAATTTACTTCCTTAGTTAAATTTATATTGTTTATTACTTCATTATTTTATTATTTTATAATAATTTAATGTGTTGTTTTGATTAGACCCCCTTTTTAGCTCTCACACAGAGCTCTGTATGAATCAATAAAAAATGTCAGATGACCAAGAGGACTACATAAATCAATATCAACACAACACTAAAACACTAAAAGTAAAATAAAAATGCATGCTGATGATCGCTTTGATTTGTTAACTATACTATGTCGAAAAGCATTCAGCTTTCATGATTGATGATTAATTTATTGTTTATTTAACATTTATTTAAAATGGTAACTTATGAAGTCAGGCCACTGCGGCCGTCCCAAGGCAAAACAACGTAACTGACATTTTTTGTCAATTTTGGGATAATATCATTTGGGAGTATATTAAACATGTCTGAACGACCTGTGAAAATTTCAGGTCTCAATAATGAATCATTTTGGAGATAGCAACACCTATCTTTAAGCACAAAACTTAAAACCTAGTGATTTTCCTTGGTAAAACAACGTAACTACAAGAATACACGGCAAAACAACGTATCTACGATGAAGATACATTGTTTTGCCACAGAATGGTATTCAAAAATTGTCGACGCTGTCTGCTGATGGTGAATCGTACTCCGAACGATAATCATTAAAAATTATCTGTCGTGCGCACATCATGGCACTACGTTCTTCATGAAGTCATGTCAGGTGCAGAGAGTGCTGAGCTATTGTAAGGAGCAAAGCCGTAAATGCATGTAGACAAGAAGATTTTTAAAGGAACATCTGTTTTGAATGGGTAACTAGTGAAAGTCTTTAATGTTAGGAGTAATGTAAGCACAAAGTTTAGTGCCACTGGTCATACAGTACAAGCAAAGTCATGGAATGCGCATGGGCAAGATAATTATCAGCATTCTACATAAAGACGTATCAAAAGGATTTTTTTTAAAGACGATGGTAGCTGATCATGCCAAAGTACATGGTTTGTATAATTAGTTACAAAATCATGACATTACAGTCACACTCAATATGAAAATTAGCCAAGTAATTTTGCAAATAGCCTAACCAATTTTGATTTAATATTAATATAAAAATATTTAAAGATTTGATCAATGTTGTCAGATTACTTAAGTAACACACTGTGTGAATGGAGAAAAATGTTCATGTAAAATATTCAGTTGTGACCGTGTGCAGATAGTTGTTTTTAAAGCAAATTTAAATTTATCAAACACTACTGCATTAATCATCTGCTACTTTGTCATTGTTTTGTGCCTATAGTAACCACCTATTCCCATTCTGTTTATTGCTTATCAATCCTGACTGCCTTGTGAACATGTCGGTAGTCGTTAGAGAACAGTAATAAACTTTTACGTACATGAATAAGCACACTGACACATTTATTGATCAATGTTAAAAAAGCAAAGATTCTGTCATAAAATGATTACGGTCGGTCCCATTTTAGTCTATGAATACTTGATAAATTAATGAATAATTAATAAATTAATCTTACAAAATATATTATGCCTATCAAATTAACTTTTAAATTATGTACTGGCCCTTTGATCTTTTTGGAAATGCACCTTATAAATGCCATTTATTAATAAATTATAAATATTGTAATCTTAATAAATATCAATTCTCAGTCGTCAAGACAACTAAAAATGCAAACATGAATCGCTCTATATTACCAAATTGAATGTTGGCGTTTAAATCTGTTTGCGTGTCACTGCACGGGTCTAGGTAACTTGTGGTGCAGGAGGATTTAAGTATTTACTTTATTTCTGTAAGGAGATATAAAAGAACAGCATTAAAGATATTTTTACTCTACTGCTAAGTGCAACTGTTTCTGAAAAACATTTCTCAAATAGTCTTCTACTTGAAAGTATGGATGGTGTACATAGAAATGAAACTGGCTTACCACAGGACGTTCCCTTGGTGCTGGTCATAGCTCGTTGCATAATTGGTAGTATTGGCATTATTGCAAACTCCATCGGCATATTTGTATTCGTCTACAACAGGACTTACAAGAAGTCTCTCTCGTTCAAATTATTTCTCCATCAGACTGTGATTGATTTGATTGGCTCTCTGATGTTTTTGATCTTCTTCAACATTAAGGTTCCCGATGGCACTGCTGGAACAATATTCTGTAAAATGCAATTTTTCTTCCACTACATGGTAGTAACATCAACTTTCAATTTTGTTATGCTTACAGTTGAAAGGTACATTGCTATCATCCATCCACTACTGTATCGGCAGAAATCCGTGGGTGGAAAAATTACATACCTTTCGCTTATAAGCCCGCATGTATGCGGTATAATTTTAACAATATTTGTTCCTATATATGCGGATGTACAAACCGACGTGAAAATGTGTATGGTACAGGGAATGAGTACAGTTGGTGGTATATTATTAATTACGGTTCAGTTCCTGGTACCCATTTGCATTATGCTGTATTGTTACGTGAAGATGCTGTTAAAGTTACACAAGATACGAATAGTTAGCCATGAACTTTCTACTGAATTTCAACCCAGAAATGGCGGACAAGTTGAAGGAGTCAAGTCAGATCTATTGACGACACTTATTTTAATTGCATTTGTTTATATTGTTACAACAATTCCAGGCTATGTTTGTACATTTATTTACTTCATAGGAAGTGGTAATTTTAATTTAATATTTCAGGAGATCAGTGTACTGTTAATGGATTTAAATCTTACTTTTAATCCATTTATCTACTGTACGTCATGCAAAGATTTTCGAAGGGGACTTCGAAAGATCAGAGATGACTTATTCCATGGTTAGAATCTCAGAATCAGGACTAAGAGGGATACTGTTCTGCCAAAGATGAGCTAGAAACAATAAATAGAATTAAATATTGGAATTTTAATTTTAATAAATGTAATTTATTAGCTTTCCATTCAAAATTTGATGTACTGTACCAGATAATGGGCGTACATGTTATACCAATCCCTTATTGTATTAGCAAGTTGTTAAATTTTTATTTATATTTGTATCTTTGTCAACCTTCTTGTATTTTTTCAGCCAATAATAATAATAATAATAAATAATAATTGTCGACATATATAGCGCATATTGTAGACTAACCTCTATGCGCTTTACATTAATAATTAGGATAATTCATTTGAA
>NW_022758092.1:335050-368940 GCF_011630105.1 Anneissia japonica
TCCATTTTGGTGTTAAGTGATTTGAACAATTATGTGTCTACTTTACTATTCAATATTTAAAACATCAATTAAAAGCAATTTACTACAACCTGTCAGTTTTTGTGAGTTTAATAATTTTCATTATAACAAAACGGTTTCTGATCCGCATTACATATGTATGCTTACAATGGATGGCCTTCTTGGCCAGGTCTTTGCATAGAATGGTCTTGGCAATTATATCCACTTTGGTCCCTTATGTTAAGATAATTGTCAAAAAATTAATGGAATTGAGATTATACTTCAGTTTTACTCTTTTACTTTTGCTGCAGTAATAGCATCACAAATTAGCAGGGGCAGATTTAGGGGGGGCCCGGCCCCCCTTTTGGAAGGTAAAAAAAAGGGAAAAAAGAGGGAAAAAAGGAAAAAAAAAGAGAGAAAAAGAAAAAAATGATAGCCCAGAATGCCTCAAATGTTATGTTCGGGCGTCTAGAACACAAAAATTTCGCGGGGGCATGCCCTAGACCCCCTACGGCAGTGTTGTCTCAATCGGCCCAACTTTCGGCCCCCGCTTCCGGCCCCCCCTTTTGGACATTTCTGGATCCGCCCCGATTAGTATTAGTAGTAGTAGTAGCATTTGTTTTTTAATTGTAGTTTCTATTAAAGCTTGGTTTTAGTAATTGGCCTGAGACTTTCAAACATGCTTTCTGCTTTCTAATTATTCTACAAAATTGAGGTTCCTTATGGCACCAGTGGAACCATATTCTGTAAAACGAGATTTCTCTTCAAGTACATACCCATTTGTATTATGATTTACTGTAATGTGCGGGATGCTTTTGAAATTACATAAAACTCAAAAAGTTGACCATGTACTGCCGACTGAAACTTAACTTAGGGGTCAGCAGAAGCGCTCAAAGGGTCAAGTCAGATCTGTTGACTACACTCTTAATTGCATTTGTTCATATTGTTACAGTAGCTCCAAGCAGTGTTTTTTTTTTTTATTTACTTATAATAAGCCATGGTAATATATTTTATGAGGCAAGTGTGTTGTTTCGAATTTAAATTATACTATTTACTGTATGATATACAAAGATTTTTAAAGGGACTTCGCAGGATCATATGTGACATACTCCAATGCTAGAAACTCCAAATCAAGAAAATAAAGAATACGAAAAGATTAGCTCAGATAAGAGATGAAAAGAAAGGGAAAGTGAAAAAAAAGAAAAGATAAAAAGAAGACGAAAACAACAGAAAATATTTTAAAAAATAAAGAAAATAAAAAATAAACAGAAAGAAAAAGCATAAGGATATATTAGTAACCCAATATTACAAATTTTGTATATTGTCTGTAATAATATTTTTTTTTACCTGAACAACATTTCTATAAATATGATTATGAGTTACATAATATATCGCAATTAAGTTCCAGTGGTATACACATAACATAAAATTTAATTAGCATCACCAAAGGACCGAAAATCTGAGGAGGCTATTGTTTTTGCTATACTTACCACAAGTCTCTTATTTTTTTTAATTATTTTTCTAATTCTGAAAAGCACCACCAATAAGAAAGTTAATTTAGTAACAGAATAATTGACCTGTAAAACACTGAATGCAGGTACCAGGATGCCAAAAGAGTGACATAATCTTTTATTCCTTGGATAAATGGTCGGACCAAAATAAACGACTTCAACCGATCACAATGTTCACATTTTTGGACCCACGAAACTGAGTCACTCGCGTTGACTAGTTAGGCATGACTAAAAATATAGTCCTCCCTAATAAAACGGGCTTAAAATATTTAGAATAGACCCTAGTAAGACCAGGAAGATGTAAAAGCTTCCTAGTATAGTAAGACTAGTGTGGGTAATGGCAAAAACCTAAGCTCATTAAGCTTAGGCTAGATGGCATACCATTACAAACACAACTTCTCTTTCCAGGAGGATGGCCCAGGCCTCTGGAGTCTAGTAGTAGTAGGCCTAGTAGAGGCTTGGCCTATCTTAACGTCTTAATTAGGCCTACCTTTTTAACAATGTTCTACCTTAGGCCTAAATCTGTGTAGTAATTCAAGTTGGTAGGCAGAAGGGAGCTGGTCTAGACATCCGCATCTTCAATTTTGAAAATTTACCAAGATTGTCCAGGCCCTAATCCGTATTATTAATATTTCACTAATCAGGTAATAATTAGGTTAGTTTACTACAATAACTAAAGTTTGGTATAAAGTCCAATTGATTTCAAACTTTGCAAAATTAACGATGGTAATAAAGCTGCAGGGTTTTTTTTTTTTTTTTGTTTTTTTTTTGGTACGTGTGTGAATATGCCAGTTGCTTATTTGCATAATTGACATTGCATTAATCAGGAATAATTTATTTAATTAATAATTTATCCTGACTGTGCTTGTTGATGGACATTATAGAAGGCAGTATTCAACTTTAGTAAACTGATGCCTGTATTGAATATAAGTCTTTGAGAAAAACAAGTTTTATTCCCCATCAAGATTTAAACCCTTCTGATTTTCTTTTGGTTGCTATACCAAATTTGACGCCAAGTAATTTTCCATTAGGACACATTAATAAAAAGAAAGGAAGAGTAAAGTTGTAAATAATGGGAAAAAAATATTTTCCCATTAGGACACATAAGTATTCTTTGGAAGGTATTACATAAAATTCAAGGAATAATATTATCAAATGTTACTATAAAAAGCTACTGTCACATTTTTTATTGTATAGATGACTTATGGAGTATACTGACGTGTATTGTGTTGTATGTAAACAAAGTACAGAATGATAATGTACTCTCCAAAAAAAGTTTATTTAAATCGATAGCATATAATGAATACTATCATAACATTGAAAATTCCTAATGACCCAGACATTGATAAAATGCTGGATTTATTCTTTCTAATACCACATCATACTCAAGAGTCTAAGGTGGTGGTATAAAAGAACATTGTCGGATAAATAATTTCTGTATTACTACTACCCTTTTGGAAAAAAATTATATTCAAAAAAACATTTTACACCAGAGTAAATTGTCTGCTATTTTGCCAGTGTTGAGCAACCTAAGAAAAGTATGGAGGTACCTAGAAACGACACAACTCGCATTGAGCTGCAAGATCCCTTGGTCCTAGTCTTAGCTCGTTGGATATTGGCTAGTGTTGGTATCGTTGCAAACTCCATCGTCATATTTGTGTTTGTCTACAACAAGTCTTACAAGAAGTCTTTGTCGCTGAAATTTCTTCTTCATCAGACTGTGGTTGATTTGATTGGCTCTCTGATATTTTTTATCACCCGCAGCATTGGTATTTCTGGTGGTAGTTCATTCTGTAAACTGAAATATATTTTCATGTACCTGTCAGTAACTTCAACATACAATTTTGTTATGGTTACAATCGAACGATATATTGCTGTCGTCCATCCATTATTGTATCGTAAGAAGCCCTTGGGTGGAAAAATTACATACCTGTCACTGTTTAGCACTCATGTGTGCGGTTTACTCTTAACAGGGTTTATGCTTATAAAGGCAAACATAGAACCAGACACTAAAGTATGTAAACTTGGAGAAACCAACACAGCTGCAATACTTTTAGTTATCCCTATGTGGCTGATGCCTCTTTGTATTTTGATTTACTGTTATGTGCGGATGGTTTTGAAATTACATAAAACACGAAGAATTAACCACAATCCTCAGACTGTCTCAACTCAACCTACGGTGAGCAGAGGCATTCAAAGAGTCAAGTCAGATTTGTTGGCTACACTTTTCATAATTGCATTTGTTAATATTTTTACAATGACTCCAGGCTGTGTTTTTTTCATTTACTTCATAATGAGCCATGGTGTTATTCATATATTTCGTGAGGTGAGTATGTTGTTGCTGGATTTAAATCTTACTATTAATCCATTTATTTACTGTATGGCATACGAAGATTTTCAAAGGGGACTTCGCAAGATCAGACAAGACATACTCAAGAAAAGAAAGTAAACCAAAAGCAAGATTTACTGATAAGAAATAAAAAGTAAAGAAAAGGGAAAGATGTAATTGATGGGGAATAATAGTATTTTTTCCATTTGGACACATTAGTATTTTTTTCAAGGTATTGCGTAAAATGCACGGAATAATATAAAGTGTTACTATAAGTTACCGTCACATTTTTCATTTCATTTATTCAACATTTATTCGACCATTTAAACAAGTGTGGAAATTAACTAAATTGAAATTACAGGTACATAACAGTGGTCATGGCACGACACAAAAAGGGAAAGATGTAATTGATAGGGAAAAATAGTATTTTCTCGTTTAGACACATTAGTATTTTTTTAAGGTATTGCGTAAAATGCAAGGAATAATATAAAGTGTTACTATAACTTACTGTCACATTTTTCATTTCATTTGTTCAACATTTATTTGACCATTTAAACAAGTGTGGAAATTAAATAAATTGAAGTTACAGGTACATAACAGTGGTCAAGGCACGAAACAGAAACTTTTATGAGTCCGTCATTGTCGCCCCTCTTCAAAGACAGCAATTATACAATAATACATTAAAAATTAAATAAATGGAAAATATATACTCTATCGAATAAATAAGATGAATGTAATGTTTGACCTGAATATTCACAAATATAATTTAACCCCATTACCCTAATTATTTTTTATTAAAATGACAGTTAATAATGTTCATCGTTATTATTGTGTTGTTGAGTTCAATGGGTTTTAGTTTATGTGGATCATTGGGTTTTATATGAAGGTCAGTTTAAGTTTTGATTTGAATTGTTTTAATGTGTTTGCAGATGTTAAACCTTGGAATTCAGAAAGAAGTTCTATAACTTTAGACTAATTGTAATGGTAATGGTGGGATATTTGTAGTGCGCCTTACACAATAAAATCGTCTCAAGGCGCCGAAAAAAGGTAGGACCATGAATTTAAAAAAAATTTATTGAAATGTTGGCTTGAAGTTAGCCTGGTAAATTGGACCTCTTATTTTCTGTCGCTTTCTGAAGTTTTACTTTTAAGAAAATTTGCTACATTTTTTGACATTACTTAGTATTTTCATTATCTGTTAGGTAAGTAATGTTTTTTTTTTACGTATTTGTACATAAAGCATAACACATGTACCATATCATATGCTATTATATTATTAATTATGACTTTTTGGGTGTGCTGATGTGTATTGTGTTGTATTATAATATACTGTCCAAAAATATTCTATAGAAATAAAAGCATAATAAATACTGTCATATTACATTGAAAGTTCTGATGGCCTAACATTGTACTCAAGAGTCTAAAGTTGAAGGTGAAAAAGAACATTGTCGGATAATAATTTCTGTATTACTTACCACCCTTTCCGTTTCGAAAATTTAATTATTTTTATATATACGGAAAACAGTTTACACCTGAGTATCCGCTACCTTAACTTTAAGCCTAAGGAAAGTATGCATGTATCTAGAACAAAGTTGGGAACTTTGAATCAAGTTTCTTTAATAGAGACATTATTATAATGTTATGCTGAAAAAAAAACCCCCTTTAAGTTAATGTTACTTTTCAGTTGAATATCAGAGTTACAAATTGTATACCATTCCTATATTTTTGCATAGACTCTTTATATGTGTGCATTTTTAATGATATGCAATGTATATGAATTCATATATGTAAAAGTGTATATTTAATAAATTAGTCCTCCAACTAGTATAATGGACCTTTTCAGAGTAATTAGCGTAACAGGATACATTTACGCTATTGTTTTGTGGGATCTTAGCAACAATCTCCAATGGGTGGGGCTTAGAAGAAAAGTCAATTATCATTAGGGAGCTTTCAATTTGTGGGACGACGCGACACTAGAACGGAATCACTCATGCGTGACCGTTCTCTTCATACGTAGATTTGGCCAAATTGCGTTCCAGAATCTACTCGACGAGGTGACCTTAACGTTATTACGTTGTACATCCTACCATTGTCTTGCAATCGAAAGCTTCCTATTGTAACAGGCAGGTCCATACTTAGCGTGTCATAGTTCATATTGTCCATGATTGTGTCCTTTAAGAAATATAATAGAAGAATTTATTATTATTTTTATTATTATTATTATTAATAGTTAAGATACCTGCCATCCTAAACTTCGATCTTTCCAGTGCGCTTTTAAAAACCTCCAAGCACTGCTTTTACACCACTTTATTCCCAGTTTTAATACTACTTTTTTCATATGATCAGTGTCAGGGCGTAAAAACAATTTGTTTTCTAGCCAATGTTGCTTGGCTGGACACACACATAGGGTTTTTATTTCATATTCACGGGCCGCAAAAAGATCGCTGTCGGGACGTACTTTGCCCACCTGTGCTCTAGACACAGTATATGACAGAGATGGTTATTGAAATAAAGTAAACATAATGTTATTGTTTAAATAGTTTTTATATTAGGCATACAATAAGATACAGGCACAAACTGCACCACACAAACATTTTAAAATAAACTTTAAAAATGTGCAGTAGTAAAATATATGCATTAGGAAAAGTTTGTGTAACTGTACATTTTTGTCAAAAATTTGTGTTACAGATATATAGATATAATTGTGTTAGCTAGATGTAAGTCAAAGTCAGTGTAATATAGAAATTGTGTATTAAAAATTGCAAGGGATAATGTCTGACTTATAAAGATCTGATCCATGTTTTTTCATGGTCATTGTAGAACGTTCTATTTTTGGTCACACAAACCCAAATTGTAAGACCATTATCTGTGTTTTGCACTGTAGTCCTAGACAAAATGACGCAATAAAGAATTTGAATTTGCTTGTCATGCACACTGGAACAATTGCGTCTGTCTTGATTATTAATATTCAATTTATTTTTTATCAATATATTTGAAGACGTACTTACTGGACATTTCGAAACCTGTCATCCTCAGCTGGCTTCTTTTTATTTTTTTCTGGTATCAATTATCCGGTAAAATAATGCCACCAATATTAAGACCTACCGAACTACCCCTCCTTCTATAATAGAATATCTTTGGCCCTAACAGACCAGGTCACGAGCAAAGAGAACGTAATTTGAAGACAAATTTTAGACAAGGGGCCCGCAGTTTCTAGATAACTGGTTTCCCAAACTTCTAACTGTTGACCTACACCGGTCAACACCATCTCTTCATATAAACATAAAAAGTAATATAAAATAAAATATAAAGGTCATGATGTCTAATCATGATTAGTGCCCAAAATTTATATCAAAAACGTAAAATAACAACAGCAGACAGCAAATAATTTTATACTGCTCTTTGCTCCATTATAATGCAAAGCCTATTTTTATTAAAATGGCCTTTACGACCCCAAGAGATGTTTCCGGGGTGATTTTGTGTGCTATAGTTCTACCATCATCGTTTAGTACACTATATTGCACGCAGGCAATCTGTTATGTGCTAAAAAATTCATGCTATAGAATACCACAAAAACGTAAAATATAATAATGAGTTCTCTAGTATAACTTCGGTACATAATATTAAGCCGCTCTTTTCTATTCTTTCTTTACATTAACTATTACTTACAATAACAGTATACCAACACAAACGTATATCTTTGTACTTATTGTCGTTAAAACTTATTATTTAATAGAATACAATAATAATTATTACGATATCTATCTAGCCCAAGTGTCAATTTTGTTTACCTTCTATATTTAAAATATTTCAATATTTCTATGATATGAATTCGAAGGTAGTCCTGGTCTCCACCATTTTAGAGTCGCTATGTATAGACTATCTCCACCAGACTTCTATGAATGGATGCCTTCTTTTGTCTTAACCCATTACTGACGAGTCAAAAGGCTGTGTGGTTGAGGCAGGGGTGCTAACTACAGCCATATATCAGCGTAGTTTCAAGCGGCACGATCTGGTGGTGGAACAAGTCTTGTAAGTTAAGGACTATAAACTATAGACCCGGGTACTCAATTGGCTCATGTGCACTTTAAAGAACCCAGTACATCTTTCAAGAGTAGAGGGTTAGCCCAGTGTAAAGGTTCATCCCCTGTTTTGGATAGACCAGAGTAATTGGTACAGGTTAAGCTCAGACACAAAGCGACCCTTGGGGGAGTAAGAAGTTAGAGTAGTGTGTGAGCTGGTCCATGCCTCAACAAGTATGATGATCCTCACATCAGAGAGGCTTGTAGTCACCAGAAGATACCACCTACAAGTTCCTCAATATCAGTTCATATTCTTGGTTAATAATAAATTTGATGCTGATTCATCTAACGCTAAAGTATGTCATCTCTGATCTTGCGAAGTCCCTTTTGAAAATCCTTGTATGCCATACAGTATATAAATGGATTAATGGTAAGGTTTAAATCTAGCATCAATATACACACCTCATGCAATACATAATTAAACCTATGGCCTATGAAGTAAATCAATAAAGAAACAGTAGTTGGAGTTACGGTAACAAAATAAACTAATGCAATGAAGACGAGGGTAGTCAACAAATTTGACTTGATATCAACTTGCCTGCCATTACTTGGTTGAAAGTTTGATAAAGGCTGTTGGTTAACTATTCGCGTTTTGTGCAGTTTTAACAGCATCTCAATGTAGCAGTACAGCATAACAATAACAGGTATTAACCACTGAAAGATAATTAATATTATAGCAACTAAAGAATTTATTCGGGCAATTGTACACTTATTTATATATTCATGTATGTCTACATATATGGGAACACATATCGTTACTATTACACCACATAAGTGCGGACTTATGAGCGAGAGGTATGTAATTTTCCCACCCAAGGATTTCTGGCGATAGAATAAAGGGTGGACTACAGCAATATAACGTTGACCTGTAAGCAGAACAAAATTGTATGTCGATGTTGATGACGCATAGAAGAATAAAGATTGCATTTTACAGAAAATGGTTCCACCAATGCCGTTGGGAACATCAATGTTGTAAAAGATCAAAAACATAAGAGAGCCGAACAAATCAATCACCGTCTGATGGAGAAGTAATTTGAGCGACAGGGACTTCTTGTAAGTCTTGTTGTAGATGAACACAAATATTACAAATGAGTTAGCAACGATACCAGTACCAGCAAATAACCAGCGAACTATGACAAACAGCAAGGGATCTTTCAGTTCTATGTGAGCTGTGTAGTTGCTAGGTAGATCCATACCTTCTTCAGGGTTTCAAACACTTGTAAAGAGCAGATATATTTGTCAGAATTTGTGGTAGTATAGCAATACGGTAAATATTTCTTTGAATCCTGTCTGCTATCTCATTTTCTTTGATTTGGAAAATCTCAGAATTAAAAGACATTACTTTTTAATGCTGGAGTTTTTCTGTAGTTAAGAAACCAAACTGTTACCATTGAATATTGCAAAATCATCAAAGCTCAAGGAGCACAGTGTCAGGCTTATCAATGCAAGTCTCAGCTCAAAGAGCTATTTCCTGTCACTGCGATGACAACCAAAGTGACAGAAAACCAAGTGGTTGCAATTAATTGTGGCAGTAATTAGGACAAAAATTGAAGTATGACAAGAAATTAGATTATTTTATAAATTTCAATTAACTTTTGACAATATACCACAAAAAGGTACCAAACAATAATTAAGTATCAAAAATGCCATTTTTGAAAGAACAATTGATTCATCAAATTTAATTAATTTTGTTAAGCAACTGATTCATAAATTGCAAATTGATAGTCACCATGTCTTGCTTTTTACATTAATTATGAAACCAAGTTCTAATAAGAAAAGTGCTACTAGCAAGCAAACCTTTTGTAGTGTCAAAAGGAACCACATTTCAAAAATCTACAAATGTTTATATATGCGACAGCTATCAATAAATGGGACAATTTCCAATAAATTGGACAATTACTTCATAAATGTAGGGAACAAATTAAATCACAAGCAGCAACAATTCTATGGGGAAATTACATGGTTTCTCTACAACAGTGAGTTGTGGATGGTAAATAATTCAGCTGAAGCAAACATCAATGCTCTTCAGAAAAATGCTAAAAATTAAATGGGATGATAAAGTAAAAAATGAAGAATTTTATAATCTTTAATCTTGAAAGATGGAGCCGTAGAATTAAAAAGGAGAAGTTTAAGCTGGTATGGTCATCTATTTACACTAGATAAAGGTACACTAATGAAGTTGGCACTAGAGGATTAAAACAGGAAGGTCAAATAAGCAATTGGAAGATTAAAAAATACATAGATTAAAATAATTAAAACATAACTGGAAAATATTTTGCAGCACAACCTTCCTTTGGGACACATCCGGGCCAAAACAGAAATACTGTAGTCAAACGACAGTGCAATGATGGTGATGATAATGTGAACAATCACCCACATTAACTAGATAGTTGGTTCATCAAGTTAATAATTTTGTTTAAAAACTTCATTGTCAATTCCAAATTGATAATCGCAATGTCTTAATGGTTTAATGGTTTTAAATTTATATACTGCAAAATACAAAGTCTATGTGATAAACACAAGTGTAGAGATGTTTGGAAATATGAAAGAATAAAAAAATAAATAAAGATAAAAGTGCCAAGCCAGCAACCAAACTGCAGTAAGGCGATACACCCTCTTTGCTAACCAGGGATTGACCTAATTGAACCCTGGTCAGTACAGTACCTGTTGAGTCTCGGCCTTCTCGGACTCGGGCGCCTCCTATTCTAATTAAAGCTAATAAAACTCACTGGCATTGAAATACAACAGTGATGTACAATACATTTAATGACGCAAACAGGCGAGTCTTCAATTGAGCTTTAAAGATACATGCATTTGAATAATTTGGGATGTAAATTAAGTTTCTATTTACATTAGATAGAGATATGCAAGTTCAGTGAATATAAGGTCAGAGGTCAATTGTAGCATTTCCATTAATTTTTGGGGCAAATGATCCATTAGAAAAAATAGAAACATGCATGTTCATTCTGAATAATTGGAAAAAGAAAGCAACTTTCTATGACCAGCAGTTACCAAGATATGAGGACCCTATATTTTCATTCCAATTTGCATATTTTAGCTATTAGATTCGCTTTTGTTCTCAATTAGTGACCGAGGTATGATTTGTGGAATTTTTTACCCCTCATTTTATGTACTTGATTAAAACAGAAAAACCTTTATTTGCAATTTGTTTGACTTTTGACAATTTTTTGAGTTATTGCCTATCCTAGTTTATTAAAAATACAGTACTTGATGAAGATTTTCTATTTGGTCTGTGCTTACATGTTGATGAAGTCGCTCTCCATGTCTTTTTTGTGTTTATTGTCTTTCTATAAATCAGCTATTAAGATCAGGACAAGAGTCTGTGTAGGTATCATCTTTTGTGCTTCACCGTGGTCCACACAGACACAATTAAAGGTGGAGTGTTGGGCTCGATGATTCAGTTGGGGTTTGGGAGGGGTGCTAGGTCGAAAAATTAGATGATATGAGGTGATTTTTAACTACTTCAACATGATATTTTTTATTCAGATATTTTAAATGGGGAGCCCAACTGGGAATTGTTTTGGGGGAGTGTTGAGTAATTTTGTGGGGGATTATATGTTTAATTCTATCTCAGATTATAAATTGATTGAATTGGAGAACTTCTGGTCCGACCTTTCGGTTACTGTATCTCCTTCATTTTCTACTACATTTGTGTCTTTGGATCTCCTTCGTTTATAGAAATTATGTACAGTTTAGAATTGACAGTTTGGCATCTAGGTCCAGCCAATAAAGATTCAGTTGTACTAACAATCTGCTACTTAGGATATTAGAAATTTCAGACCTATGCATATATGTTTCCTATTGATTGTCAAAATTCTATATTTTTAATTGTTGGAATATTTACTTTTTTATATTTGATTTATTCTTTGTTTTCTTTAAAATACAAAACAGAAACAAATGAACATGTACTGATCAAATCCTAAAAAAGCTTATTGGGGATTCTGGTTTCTATAGGGATGAACTGACATGAAATGAATATAATTATAATATTTACTGAATTATTATAATTATTATTCATAGTTTCAATTCAACACTTGGCTGGAAATTAACATTTTCACTTCTATAGGACTGTCAAAACAATATAGCACTCCAACAAAAATGTTGGTATATATTGCAGGTAAGGGCTTAAAAAATATTTTTTGCCCATATCGCCTTGTTACACCGCAGTTTGTTCTTTTTATTTCCCCGCATCAGTGGGAATATGTACTATGAAATGAAACATATTTTCTATTTTTCTTTCTATTATTTTATCTTCTTGCATTCTTTCTGTAATTGTCTATTCTCTGTTCATTATTCTCGTATTCTATTTTTAGACATTGACATACACAATGGAAAGCAATCTGCTACAATACTGAAAGATCAATCAATCTGTTGTACCTGAAGAGTTTTCACTAACTGTTCTCATTAACCTTCATGCTGTTGATTCAAACAACACAGTGAAAATAAATCATACTACATATAGAATAAAGTAAATACATTTACACTACAAAAAAAATATAAAGTATTATATAATGATACTACAAAAAAAAATAAAGTAAAAAATACATTTACACTACAAAAAAAAAAGAATATGTAAATACATAGATACTGCATAAGCAAGAATTAATGTAATATAATAACACTACAAAAAAGAATAAATTAAATACATTGACACTATTTTACAAAGAATAAAGTAAATAAGGTATTAATAGTAAAGAAAGTGTAAATGACATATTTTTCAGCTAAATATAATAAATATCCCTTTCCAATTAAAAGCAACTTTTCAGCACTAAATACCTAATTCAAAAACCAATATTTGATTTTTTTTTAAAGTATTTGTGAATGTCGGCTAAGCCACTCATCCTATTGCCCGAAGAAAGGCCTGTACATAATATTGGCCGTAAGAAAGAGGTTGGGCATATACCTGAGGTGGGCTTATACACGAGGAGCTACAGTACTATAAATACCTTTACAAAAAGATATTTCAGAATGTGAACCATTTACTTTCCTAAAGTTAGGAGTGTCAACATTTTACCAGTCAAATTGTTTACATAATTTTTGAATTTTAAACTGAAGTTAGCAAACATAAAGCAATGTACCTTTATTATTTTAATCTACAGTTATTTTACACTTTCTAAAAACCCCATGAAACTAGACAAAACATTAGGAAATTCTATACCAGCCAAAAGCCAGCACAATTTGGACATTCTCCTTTTACTTGTGTAGGAACAACCACATGGAATAATATACCATTAAATGCTTGAAACCTAAAGTCATTTAAACAAATTAAAAAATTTAAATATTTACACAATTAATTTTAGCTTAATTTATAATTGTCTGATTTATTTACTAAATTTCAATATTATTTTGTAGTGTCTTTTGCTATGATATATTGAGAGTTAGGCCTGATTGAAATGAAGTTGCTTTTTCACACCTCTGTTCATATATGTATTAAGTGTTAAACAAAAACGATACTGTTTACATGTAGTAATTGTTGTTGGATGAATGAATAAATGAAATGAAAAAATATATGCTAAATATCTTTCATAATTTTAGATTTCATGGTTCAAAAAATATTTTCTTAGCTTAAGCTTCATTCACATCAAACCCGGATTCCGGTCCGGAGTCCGGAGAAAAAATCGTGAAAAATGTGTTCAGTGATAAAGAATAGGACCGTTCACATCAAATTCGTTTGATTTCTAATCCAGACTCCGGATCCGGACTGATGGATCTGAGAGGCATTTGTATCCTGAAATCGTACATTTTTCTTCTTGGACCAATCAGCAACAAGCTTGGTTAGTTTGAACCAATCGAATGCATACGTACTTAACCTGAACAACCGTGTTCTGTGCGCGATGTGAACCCAGCGTTCAACAAAACGTAGCAACTCACGATTTGTTGTCCTGGCTCCGGACCGGATCCGGGCTTGATGTGAACGTAGCTTTATTCAGGTGTCCAAAGCTTGAAATGGAATAATTTCTTATAATGTGCATTTACACCCGACACAAGATGCGAACATGCAAAATGGAAAACATGTTACCAAAATACAAATACAATTAACCAATCAAAAATATTTTCAAATGTAAGATCGGGGTAAATATATACATTAAAGTACCAAAAAAGTGTAGAGTTGCTCTGTTCACAAACAAAAGCCAGTTAAAGCCCCATTCCCGGCGAAATTTCACTAAAAACTGACTTTTTTTAGAAAATATGCATTTGCATTACTCCAATTATTATAAAATCATGGAAAAATATTGGCATGAATTGTAGTTTTACGCAAAAGAATAAAAAAAAAAGAGAAATACAGACTATTTCTCATAAAATATTACCATTTTCTCGACGAATTCATCGTTACTAGGCAAATTCAGAGGTTGTAGATCGCATCCACTGGGATACTCTCGCTTTTATGTATACTTTATACAGTTCTTATACACATCTAGATGTGTATAAGAGACAGGTGAACTATGCACTTTACAAAAAGAAATAATACAGGCCAACTGAGGAAAAAAAAAAAATAATAATAATAATAATAAAGTAATAAAAAAATAATAATACAAATAATAATAATAATATTAATAACAATAGAATAATAGTAATAATAATAATTTTAATAAATTTTAATAACATAATAACACACTTTGCCCCTATGCACTTTACACAGAAACAATAGAAGCCAACCGAGAAAATAATAATAATAATAATAATATATAAAATATTTATAATATTAATTAATAAATAATTAATAAATAAACAATATATGAAATGATAAATACCCATAAAGCTTGCCCAAAACTGTGTAATCATTTTGAGATCTGCCACTAAAATAATCAAGATCATCATCTTCTGTTGGCAGGGCATATGGACTGCTGTGCTTGGCTGCTGTCTCTTATACACATCTAGATGTGTATAAGAGACAGAGCCTAGGTTAGGCTAGCTAATCGGATAACACTACTGTAACATTAACAAGAAAGAGGGCCAACGACAGCGTAGCAGATAACAAATTTACACGGGCCTAGAGAGAATAGCATGACGCCAGAGAGGGCTACCCTACCTACTAGCCCTAGGCACTTGATTGATTGATTGAATTTCTCACTGTACACCACCCTAAAAAGTGGTGCAAGAGGCTGGTGTATACCAGTGGTGGTCCTCTATTATCCCCTTTTGTATTCTCAAACAGTAATTTAAAATTTAACAATTTTTCTGAACCATTTGATGGAATAAATAGTTTTTGTATGAGAAAAAAAAGTTCTTTGTTCCCTAGTTACTGTAGATAGTTTTTTTTAAAAAATAATATACATGTATCCAAATGTTGTACAGTATGCATGACCTACTGAAAGCAGACACAATTCACTACCAGATTATTGTGGTTCAGTTACTCTAATGGGATGTTCTTCAAAAATTACTGTAGAGTGCTAATAATTTACAAGGACATTAGTATAATGTGGCTATCAAGAAATAATTATTGTCTATTTATTATTTACAGAAACCATTATTCCCTGGCAGACCTGGTCCCTAAAAGGAGAGTTGTAAATGCAGTTGGTTAAATGAAAGAACACCCAGAAAATTCTACTGATATCAACCATGTTTATATTTGGAACAGAATATTGAACTGTAAACCAAAAAGATGCCTGTGTTAAGTGTTATGATCCTACTGTCGCTAATCATACTTAGGATTGTGTTTATAAGCTTTGCTGCAAATCTACACAGACTGATGCCAGTCCTGAAATTACAGCCCATGATATGAATGAAAATATTACATCAGTTTATCAAAAAGAAGTACTGTACTGTACATTATTTAGGGAATTTAAACATGCGAAGTGTCTTGTCCAAGAACCCATTTAAACAAGCGAAGTGTCCTGTCCAAGAACCCAGGCAATGTACACAGCATGTGTCCTTGTACAAGACACTAGATCTTGGCTTGTATCTCTCTCTCTCTCTCTCTCTATCCAAGTGTATAAAGCAATATAAATGATGTTCCTATAGTAAAACAATGTTAATAAAGTGTCTTTTCATTGCTGTCGATATGCATTTGGTTGACTGTAATTTGTAATATTGTTGTACTGGTGTTATTCTGTGAAACATCATTTACAGTAAATGGTAAATACTGATAGTAGCTTAATATTGGTTAAACTTTAGACTCAAATGTTTCCCTGCTAAGTGATGTTACAACAGATCACACTCAACTAACTCACTCAATTTAATACAGTATTAATTTTAAAAGCATGTTAATATCATACACAAATGATAACCAAATTGGAACACTGTCTAACATTACACAACAATGTCATCATCACTATTGATGAATAACATAATCTGTCCTTATATAAATCAATGCAAACAATTAAAGGGGAACCAAGACTTGCAAATTGATCAGTTTGCCTTTTTATTCACGTGATATGCATCAATATTTTAACAATGCTGAAATAATAATAATAATGTTTACAATACATTTACACTAATTCTGTTAAAATATCTACCATGTACAGTAGGAAAGGCCTACTTAAACTGAACATCAAAAACAATCAATTTGTCCATCTTTATTGAATAGCGAAGAGCTGTGATGAGTATCAGTGTGCGTACTGATGTACACATGCAGTTCATATATTAAAGGATAGTCTTGCAAAATGGCTACAGCATTTACCTTAAGAGTGGATTTCAGAGGCAATACAATCGAATTTTAACCAGTAATTGTTGTGTGTTTTAACAGTTATTTTAACATTGTGATAGTTGCTAATAGCCTGTGAGCAGTGTACACTGCCTTTTAGATTGTACCATCAAACTTATACTCAATCATGCAAATCCCTCCAGAACTCGGGTAATTTTGGTGGTCTTCCACTGTGCTTCGATAGTTTGCATTTGGTTGTTCATCACAAGCTGGTGTATTAATGAAATAGTTGACATAACTGGAAAAAAAAATGTTTATCATTAATATTGGCCTAATGAAATTATTATACAGATGCACAAAATACTGTAGTGTGATAATAAATACAAAATCAAGAAGATGCATGTTGACATATGGGGAGGTCCACTTTTTCAAGTCAAATTTTGCCTTTGAAATTCAGTCTCGGCCATTCTTGAATATCATCTTTCCACATAGGCCTACTTCAAAATTACGTTTAAAACATTTCCCCAAAATTGTTGGGCTAAATACTAAGATATAGCATGGCCTTGGTTTAGAGCGTTATAGTTGGCCTAGGACTCGGCTAGTAGGCCTAGTAATACTAGGCCTTAGAAGTATTATAATAGCATTTATTAAATAATATTTATATCATTTTTATGGTCTGTTTAAAATAATAGCAGATGACAAATTAGCAGATAGCCTACATAGATAGGAAACAGACGTCGTTGTCATGTTATCCAGTAGCCTACTGACACACTGACTGAGCAATCTTCTAAGCTAGGCCCAAATAAATTGGTTATCTGCTGCGCGGATAATACATTGCCGCGCTTGACAAGTCGCACTGGACCTGCCAAAAGAAGAGGAGTACGAGTAAGTAGGGCTCTAGTCCAGTACAGAGAGCAGACGTTTCTAAGTCGTATCTTTATTCTGTTTTAAATACACATAATAATATACTTATCTTTTAACTTCGATAAACTTTTAGTTCGCAGACTGACGGCATTACTCTGCTACAAAATAAAAAGCTGGATTTCTCAATGGTACCTTTGTTTATAAACATACCACACCGCATTGCCATTTAGGGACTCCCCATACTCTTTGGACTCCCCAGTAATGGCGTCGACAACAGAGGGCGCCATTCTTCTTGGATAGGTCTATAGGCCTAAATACCTTTACAAAAAGATATTTCAGAATGTGAACCATTTACTTTCCTAATTTTGCACAGTATCATTGTATGTTAGGAGTATCAACATTTTACCAGTCAAATTGTTTACATAATTTTTGAATTTTAAACTGAAGTTAGCAAACATAAAGCAATGTACCTTTATTATTTTAATCTACAGTTATTTTACACTTTCTAAAAACCCCATGAAACTAGACAAAACCTTAGGAAATTCTATACCAGCCAAAAGCCAGTACAAATTTGGACAATTTCCTTTTACTTGTGTAGGAACAACCACATGGAATAATATACCATTAAATGCTTGAAACCTAAAGTCATTTAAACAAATTAAAAAATTAAAATATTTACACAATTAATTTTAGCTTAATCTATTATTGTCTGATTTATTTACTTAATTTCAATATTATTTTGTAGTGTCTTTTGCTATGATATGTAGAGAGTTAGGCCTGATTGAAATGAAGTTGCTTTTTCACACCTGTTCATATATGTATTAAGTGTTAAAAATGATACTGTTTACATGTAATAATTCTTGTTGGATGAATGAATAAATGAAATGAAAAAATTTATGCTGAATATCTTTCATAATTTTAGATTTCATTTTTCAAAAAATATTTTCTTAGCTTAAGCTACATTCACATCAAACCGATTCTGGTCTGGAGTCCGGAGAAAAAAGTCGTGAAAAATGTGTTCAGTGATAAAGAATAGGACCGTTCACATCAAATTCGTTCGATTTCTAATCCGGACTCCAGATCCGGACTGATGGATCTGAGAGCCATTTGTATCCTGAAATCGTGCGTTTTTCTTCTTGGACCAATCGGCAACAAGCTTGGTTGGTTTGAACCAATCGAATGCATAAGTACTTAACCTGAACAATCGTGTTCTGTGCATGATGTGAACTCAGCGTTCAAAAAATGTAGCAACTCACCATTTGTTGTCCTGGCTCCGGAACGGATCCGGGCTTGATGTGAACGTAGCTTTATTCAGGTGTCCAAAGCTTGAAATGGAATAATTTCTTATAATGTGCATTTACACCCGACAAAAGATGCGAACACGCAAAATTGAAAACATGTTACCAAAATACAAATACAATTAACCAATCAAAAATATTTTCAAATGTAAGATCGGGGTAAATTAAAAAAACATTAAAGTACCAAAAAAGTGTAGAATTGCTCTGTTCACAAACAAAAGCCAGTTAAAGGAAGAGGAAAGGAAAAGAAAAAGAAAAAAAAAGAGGGAAAGTTAAAAGGAAAAAATAAAAAGAAAAAAGAAAGTAACATGAAAAAGAAAAGAAATGAAAAAGCAATACATTGAATGATATAGATAGGAAAAGGTAAAGAAAGAGAAAGGAAAGAAGAAATGTAAAACAGAAAGAAAAGGAAAATGAAAGAGAAGAAAGATAAAGAAGGAGCAAGGAAGGAAAATATATTAAAAAAGGAAAAAACAGAAAGATAAAAAAAGGAAAAGTGAAGAAAAATTAAGAAAAGGTAAAGAAAGAAAATATATCGAAGTATAGGAAAAGATAGACAGGAAATAAGAATGGAAAGGGAAAATAGATATTTGAAAAGGAAAAGAAAGGTGTAAGTACAAGAAATAAAGGGAAGTAAAGAAGACAAGGAGAAAGATAGGAATGAAAGGACAAAGAAAAGAAAAGTCAAGAAAAAGGGGAATAAAAGGTAATATGGAAAGAAAGGAAATGGAAATATGGAAATTTAAAAAAATTAATAAACTAATAAATAATTAAATAGAGCAAAGAAACTTAAAATTAATGTAAGTATGTTAATAATATATGTATTGTATCTATTTGGTAAATTGTTAGATAATTTATCTTTATATATAAATTCCCAATTATTAAAAAATGTTTAGGCTGATTTTTTAGGCTAATTTAAGTAGTAAATTAATATAAAATTAGTAGTTTTATATGTCAAAGATGTACATCAAATTACTGTAAAATAGTCCAGTCAATGTATGACGAAAGAAAAAGCTTGTGATAGTAATAAAAATACTGTAATTATATTCTACTCAGAATTTAGAGAGGAATTACATAGAAAGTCTATGAAAGTTTATTTAGTGGAAAAGGTAAATCTTTGGCACTAATGGTGGAGGAATTCAGCAACCACCTGCTGCTGTTGTCCTACTAGACCACTTCATTTAAGTCAAAGTTTGAAGTTTCAGTACAAGTGGTAGTGTATCTAGGGGTACGTCAACTGTATCAGGTAACAGGTGAGTTGAAGTAGTTTAGCCCAGTAGGAATGCTTTGGTTTCCTAACCTCGAGGTCGGGGTTTCAATCCTTTTTTTCTGTGCATTTCACTTGTGTCCAGAGCAAGACACTTTTAACATTGCTTTACTTCAGTCCACATAACTTTATCAATGGGTACCAGCAAATTGCTGGGGGTAACCTTTCGTAGACCAGCGACACCAGGGGGAGTATCACACGCTCATCCACTTTACAGGAATTAGGGATATGCTCCAGCCATGAGCCCTTACGGCTCAGCAAGGATTTACTAAACAACATATGAAATATAATGCTGTCATGCCTGTATCTAGATATGTTTAGGCTCTACTGACACTAGTTTAAACTAAACAATATATAATAATTAAGCTGTTTTGTAGCCTTTTAGTTACACTGTAGTACATTTTAGTAATCAGACAAATTGATTTTGAGTTTTTAGCCCTGGAATATGTCCTCTCTGATCTTGTGAAATCCTCGTTGGAAATCCTTGTACACAATAGAATAAATAAATGGATTGATAGTAAGATTTAAAGGTATCAACACAAATATGACGATGGAGTTCGTAGTGAATCCAACACTAGCCAATGCCCATCGAGCTAAGACAAGCACAAAGGGATCTTGCAGTTCTATGCGAGCTGTGTTATTCCTAAGTACATCCATACTGTCCCTACCATACAGCAAAGTAGCAAATAATTTACTATTTGTGAAATGTATCTCAAATATTTTTAAAAAATTTCTAAAAGGGTGGTGGTGGTAGTAGTAATACAGAAATTATTTCTCCAAAACATGTTCTTTTTCTTACCTCTGCCTTTTGAGTTTTGCACATAAACATATGGCTATAGAACGTTACGCTGCAGATGTCTATGCATTTTGAGTTCATCAATATTGCGTAATGTCACAGGTTGAGAACGAAAAGTGTTCATGCAGTACACAGTAATTTTGTGCTTAGCGTAGCTGTATCTGCTTTGAAACACTTTAAATTAATATGTAGGATAACATATTTTAATATGCACATCTTCGATATATGGTCTATCATCATTTGTATTACAAATGGATATATGTGAAATGACACTAACATGTGCACGTGAAATCACAATAACCTTGTGTACCGTACTATGCGAGATTTTTACTGTACACAGTGTACTGCAACGTTTATAGGTAAACGCTTGGTAAAATTGGTAAAAGCACAATCTGGAAATTTGAATATCAACGTTACTATTTGTATTGGATCTTTATTGTTCTATACACACCAGTGCATTTTAGTGGAAGGTTTATCTGATACTTTACATCGGATCTTTACTAACTTGTAACTACAATATCAATAGAAAATGAAAATAGACAGTGCGAGTTACACTTGGTAATAGCAAAATGCACAGGTTCTTTGGAGTGTTTGTGCTGTAGCCTAAGGCACATAGTTTAATTTGAATAATCCTGCTTGGAATGCCAGTAAACTCTACCAAATTGATTGGAAATTGAACTTGAGAATATTGTCAAAAATGGCTAATGCTCTAAAAGATACAGGCACCAAATGTTGAGATTTTTGAGAAATACAGTATTAGGCCTAAGCCATCGAATATCTTTGACCTGTTTAGGTATGGACATATCCACGATCTGCAAACTGCGAGTGGGACACGCTAATATTTCTAGGCCAGCTCAAGGTTCAGAAGTCTAAAATGCAGAGTATAGCAACACAATATTTTGTAACCGTATTGCCTTTTCTTTACATTTATTGCTTACTAATCTGTTTTTCTTACAACCGTAACATTACTTTTTCCAGTTCTTTCATAATCTTAAAATTTCTTTAATACCTCAACCCCAACCATGGTTGGGCTGAGGTGGGTAGAACCTCTTCTTGAAGTCCCTTCCTGAGCCCTCTATGTCAAATTCCAGGATCCACTACTGATAGTACAGTATGTAGACAAAAATCAATGTAATACCAATGTTGAGTAGTCATCTTAAAAAACATGAGTATCAAATTTCGGGATCTTATCAAATTAATTAATTATTAGATGGGTCACGGCTATTGTGGGAATCACAACTTGGGTCCAGAGAAAAAAGTTTGAGAAGCAGGACAATAAATGATCTTTTAATTAATAAAATTTCAGTAATATACAGATAAAATATATTTTCATTTAATTAAAAATTGTTCATTTATTAATTTATTTAGGCATTTCCTGGTATATTTAACATTTATTACTATTAATCATTTTTATCCTGACTTTGTGCTTGTTGGTGGACATTATAGAGGGCAGCATTCTACTTCAACATTTTGTGTTTTATATGACTATTTTGGCCTCATGAGATTTTGATCTCATGATGTAGTGACCATAAAAAAACATATTTTCCCCATCAAGGTTCAAACACATTTTGATACCATTTCAGTTACTATACCAACAAAGCTATGAGGCCATTTTCCCATTTAAGACACATTAGTATTTTTCTGACTGTATTACATAAAATGCAATGAAAAATAATATTAAATTATTACTGTAAAGTAACTGTCATATTTCGTATTGTTAGATGGCTTAAGGTGTGTACTGATGTGCATTTTCTATTCGCTCACTTAACGAATGGAACGCATTGCCCAAGGACATGTAGTTTCTGCAGAAAGTATTAATTCTTTTAAATCTGTTCTCACAAATGCCCACAGAAATCACCCATTGTATTTCAATTATATCGCAATATGACCTGATGTAATAATTATGATGGATGTATAAGCTCTGCTTAGGTTTCTACAATTAAGTAATCAAGTAATCAAGTGTATTGTGATATTTAAACATAGTGCAAAATAGTCCTGTCCAAAAATAGTCTATTGAAATCATAGCAGATAATATGTTATCATAACATTAAAAATTCCTTTGATATCCACTAAGCGTGTGGACGACATGCATTTCTTGCTCACTACACGTAAGTGAAATACGCATAGAGATATTTTGGATTTCTTATAAGATTTTCATTTATTTTTTCACGTTTTACGTAAGTGTAAAAATAAATGTATCTTTGAATACGGACGTGCCATTTTTGTGACATTTGAAGACAGCAAATTGCTATTTTGCCAGTGTTAAGGGAGCCTAAAGAAAAGTATGGATGGAACTAGGAATGACACAGCTCCCATAGAACTACAAGATCCCTTGGTGCTTGTCTTAGCTCGTTGGGTATTGGCTAGTAATGGTATCCTTGCAAACTCATTTGTCATATTTGTGTTTGTCTACAACAAGACTTACAAGAAGTCTCTGTCACTCAAATTACTTCTCCATCAGACTATAGTTGATTTGATCAGCTCTGTGATGTTTTTGATCTTCCACAACACCGATGTTCCTGATGGTACCAGAGGAACTCTTTTCTATAAAATGGAATTTCTCTTCAAGTACATGTCAGTAACCTCGACATTTAATTTTGTCATGCTTACAATTGAATGCTATATTGCTGTCATCCATCCATTATTATATCGCCAGAAATCTTTGCATAGAAAAATAACATACCTGTCACTCGCTATCCCCCATGTATGCGGTATAATTTTAACGTTATATGTTGCTATTAATGTTGAAAAAAACCCAAATGTGACCTATTGTACAGGTAATGAGGTAAAAACTGTAGCTGCTGTATTGTTAATTACTGTTTACTGGATGGTACCGATTTCCATTATGCTGTACTGTTATATACAGATGTTGTTGAAATTACACAAAACAAGCAGAGTAAGCCAGCAACCTTCATCTCGACCTAAGGACAGCCGACAAATTTATCGGGTCAAGTCGGATCTGTTGACTACACTCATCCTCATTGCGTTTGTTTACATTCTTACAATAACTCCAAGCAGTGTTTTTCTGTTGATTCACTTTATATACCATAGATATAATTTTACTTATGAGTTGAGTATGTTATTTCTGGAGTTAAATCTTTCCATGAATCCATTTATCTACTGTGTCACATGCAAAGATTTTCAACGGGGAGTTTGCAAGATCAAACGTTACATATTCCAGGACTTCCCAAAGCCAGTACTGGTCATGTGACTTACAGTTAGTACAACTAAATGCAATCAGTGCATAGAACAAAAAATGTTATTGCTTCAAACACTATTTGAAATGAATAGGAAAAAGTGATACAGGTGTGTCAGAGACCCAGTAAGTAGACTTACAGAACATAGGGCTTTTCCTAATTGTTATATATGTTCCATAGGAAATAGAAACATGCATGTTATGATTAGTTTGAAAAAGAAAGCAACTCTGTGCGACCAGCGGTTGCCAAGATATGAGAACCCTTTATTTTCAGCCTAATTTGCATATTTTAGCTAATTTGCATATGTTCCCGAGGTGTGACCGAGGTGTGATTTCTGGAATTTCATCCCCTCATTATATGTATTTGATTAAAAATGAAAAACCTTTGTTTGCAATTTGTTTGACTTCAAATGCTAGATTGCCTAGCCTATTATTGAAATTACTGATATTGAAATTAGAAAGTAGAAAAAAAATCATGTGTTTAAAGAAGGTAAACCTTATTTATCCACGAAAGAAGCTGAAAATAGGAAAATGCATGGCTTCTTCAGAGTGTTTCTGCTATAGTGTAAGACACATAGTTGATGTTGAATGATGTTGGTTGGAACGCCAGTAAACTATGCCATATTGATTGGAAATTGGACTTATAGGCCCCAAATATTGAAAATAACTTCTGAGGCATTTTGGACGATCAATTATTTCTTTATCTTTCTTTTTACTTTCCAAAGAGGCCCTGGCTCCCCCTTTCATTCCCACTGGGACAAGCTAAGATTTTTAGGCCAGCTCAAGGTTCAGAAAGATAAAGTAAATTCCAACACCTAAAAATGCAGAGAGAACGCTAGAATCAACACACTAAATTGTAACCCGTATTGCATTTTCTTGACATTTGTTTCTCACATTCTTACAACCATGATGTTTCCTTTTCCAGTTCTTTCATAATCATACAATTTCTTACCTGAACCACAAACATGGTTGGGCTGAGGTGGGTGTATAGGTCCCTGAGCACCTTTTTTTTTATACACCAAAAATACTGCTAAGTTATCTGCAACTTTGCCAGTGCTAAGGAAGCTTAAGAAAAGTATGGAATGACACAGCTTCCAGTGGAAGCGTTTTATTATTTTTATTATAATTACAGTATGCAGTTTAAAAACCAGGGTATACATTTTTAAAATTTAATAATTGCTATGCTCAAGTTAATTTGTATGTTACTGCGAAATGAGCAAGTTAATTTCAAAATTATTTTCTATAATTTTTTTTGTCAATTACTAGAAGGGACAATACATCTTTAATCATTTCTATCAATAATAAAGCATTTGCTGTCAGCATGTTGGTGGCTGTTAGAGGGCAGCATTCAACATTGGGTTCCCAGATTTTCCTTTATACTACTTGAAAACTTATCTTAAAAGAGTGTGTATCAAAATATATGAAGGTACTTAATAAAAAATGATTATGTACTGTAAATGCAGTCTATGTATAATCAATAATATGAATAATAATCTCTCTAGTGTAGTAAATTTATATGGAAATGACAGTGTTTAATTAATGATAATTTTGACAATTTCCATTTGCCCAGATTGTAGTCAATAGTCAAAAGTGGAGGTGAAAAGAAAATCATGGGAGAAATTGTTACTGTATTGTCACTAAAACACTTTCTGAGAATTTGTGTCAGTCAACAACAGCCAGCACAGTGTGGGCCTGGCCTATTCTTAGTAGGTTAATCTAATTTTTCTACGAAAGAATTCTTGATGCCTGAGCTATTTATATCGTGTGGGCTTTATGTATTATGCATTTCCTTATTGTGTCAATGATTTATTGTAGACTCGGTGAACGTTGTGGTGATGTATGTAACCAAAAGGGACTCTGTACAGAATTATAAGCCATCCAAATGAATTTTATGAATTATTAATTACAAAATAATTATGTAGTGTGGCGTGGAACTGATTGCATGTTATTGTAATTCAACTTGATGTAGTATATATAAACAATGCTTTAATCAGAGAGGAGGAAACAATATAGTCCAATCATCGTTGGATATCTAGTATTGACCATTTTGGATATTGATAAACGGCAAGCCTGATTTTTGTTCTAATACAAAATTTTGATCAAGAGAGAAAGAGGAGTTGAAGAAACCAGCATCAGGGAAATTGTTACCATACTGCTGCATCTACTCTTTTCTGAGAAATTACAATTAAATTTTCTGCTGCGTGCCAGTGTTTAGAAACCCGGAAAAGTATGGCTGTACCTGGAAATGACACCGCTGGCATAGATACCTTGGTGCCAGCTCGTTGGTTGTTGGCTACTATTGGTATTATTGCCAACTCATTTGTCATATTTGTGTTTGTCTACAACAAGACTTACAAGAAGTCTCTGTCGCTCAAATTACTTCTCCATCAGACTGCGATTGATTTGACCGGCTCCCTTACGTTTTTGATCTTCTACAACTTCGATGTTCCTAATGGCACCAGAGGAATCATTTTCTGTAAAATGAAATTTCTCTTTTGCTACACGATAGTGACATCAACTTATAATTTTGTTATGCTTACCGTCGAACGATATATTGCTGTCGTCCATCCATTATTATATCGTCAAAAGTCTTTGAGCGGGAAAATTACGTACCTGTCACTCATTATCCCCCATGTATGTGGTGTAATTATAACGGGATGTATTCCTATATTTTTATACGCTGTTGAAGGTCAAAAAGAGTGTGAAGAAAAGGCTGTGAGTGATGTAGCTGGTATAATTTGGGCTGTTGCTTACTGGCTGATACCCATTTGCGTTATGTTGTACTGTTACGTGCGGATGCTGTTGAAACTACACAAAACAAACAAGTTCAACCATGAAATTCCAACTGAATCTCAAGCTAGGAAAAACAAACGAGGTCAGAAGGTCAAAACAAATCTGTTGACTACTCTTACCTTAATTGCGTTCATTTATTTTTTTACAATGACACCATACTCTGTTTTAGAAATGATTTATTACATAAACAAAAGTTTTTACGAAGTTTTTTATGAGGTGAGTTTGTTGTTGGTCGATTTTAATTTTACCATTAATCCATTTATCTACTGTATGGTATACAGGGATTTTCAACGGGGACTTTGCAAGATCAGAGATGACCTATTCAGAGTTAGAAGTGCTCAAAGATATTTGAGGAACAATGTCACAAATTTGAAAATCTGACAATTATAAGGAAATTGGTAGTCCTATAGGCACAGAACAAGCATACTGACTGTCATTATAGCAACAATGGATTTTTTCAGAGTGTCGGCCATACCTGGTCATACTTAATAACTGGCCGATGACTACCGGGGAAGGAATACACGCTTGTACCACAAATGCATATGCTGCCCCACAAATGAATACTTGTTTACATACCCGTATAGATTAATACGCTGTCATTTTGTGGGACCTAGCAACAATATCTAACGAGGTTGTTGATAGGTCAAAGAATGTCAGGTTCTTTATTGCTCAGTAGTCCACGGTCATGTAATTTTATAGCACACAGTAAAAACCATCTCAAGGTGCTTTTAGCCACAACCACCAAGAAACTAATATCTAATTAATGAACAGACGCGAGGATGAAGGTGCACACCACCGATTTTGAGATAGTGTTGCCATCACTACCGTGTACACGCAGGCACCTCGGCATCAGTAATGTGGACTTTGATAGCTTCCACAGAGGACACTACCGTCCACTTCTTGGAGCAAATTCAATGATAGTCATGATGCACAACATTCTCATCTAATAAGTGCATTTCTCATAAAATGCTGTACCAACATGAATATTTTTCGCAAGTGCTGCCTTCAAATAAGCACTTGAAAGCTTATTAGATATGTACCAGTATTTTATTATTACCAAACATTTTTTTAAAATCATTACGTCTGAAACAGTTGTGCGAGACTGAAACTTATCGTATATGTTTTTATTACTATACATAGGATATATATATAGTATAGCGTACATATCTTTTTCATAAGAACTGCTCAAGTGTTTTTTCCCTGGGTATTGGATACAGAATCAATTGGTAAATAGGTAGGACTTTGTGTCATTGTTTGTGTTTTGTGTGCTGAAGTTTGCACTATGTACTGGTTGTGAATGTATACGTTATCCAGATACAAGGGTTCATAACACTCTCATTTCTTTGAACATTATTGGTTTGGGATTGGTGCAATATGTTGTTGTTATTACAATCAGTTTATTAATTTAATGAAAGCATTTTATTATTGCTGTCAATAATTCATCCTTACTGACTGTGTACTTGCTAATGGTCAACACAGGGCAGTGTGTAACTTGTTCATATTTTTTGGATTAAACTGATTGGGCAACACTGGAGCATGTTGAAATTTATAACAAATTATGGGGACAGAATAATTATGTAGTTTTTAAATTAAGTCTATGAATACTAATTTATTTACTACAGAAAAACTATGTAGGGAATTGATAAATATGGAAATGAGAGCATAAATTGTTTATATAATGTAATTTAGCTTGACACATTACAGAAAATTCATCCTGTCTGTACTCAGCCATTGTGCATGAATTTTAATTATGTAATATTAATAACTTCCAGCTAATAGACATGGATAAAATGCAATGATGATTTTATTATCACACCATAATCAAGAGTCAGAGAGTGAGCTTACATAACAGCGAGAAATTCAGAAATTGTTAATTCAATGCTCCTCTGCTCCTCTTTCTGAGAAATTGCAAATAATTGCTTTACCTGATAAACATTTCAAAATACCTTTGTAACTTTTCTGTTGGTAGAATTTTGAGAACACTGAAGAAAGTATGGATGTACCTAGGAATAACACTGCTCACATTGAACTGAAAGATCCCTTGGTGCTGGTTATAGCTTGTACATTTCAAAGATATTTGAAGAACAACATAAGATTTGACCATTATGAATTTATTCTTAAAGAAAATTATATTTTTTGCCATCTATAGAAAACATGTTTGTTTATTAGTTAATATTCTCCAACCATTTTGGGAATTACTCATTAATGCAGGAAAATGTCCCACCCTAGGAATACATCCTCACAGTTGCTGGGGAATAAACCACACTTAAGCCTGCTCCATGCTATCAAATTTTATTTGCAAAAAACATGCAACATGCCTATATATGGTAATCATGAAGTGACATCATGACCATATATATGCATGTCATGACTATATATGGGCATACAACAGGTTTTTTTTGTGAAAGAGAATTTGATAAATCTGGACAGCTTTCAGATGGAATTGCCAAACCATGGGTAAGTTCGCATCCTTATCAGTTAATTCCCCAAGCATGGGGATAAAATATTCCCCATATTATACCAGACAATTTGAAACCCTGTTGTGGAACTCCCAATCCGTATTGTTGGTAAATTTCCCCACCTTTACTAAGAGTACATTTCTTCCTATGAGAAAACTATAAAAATTAATTGCAACCCTAAAGTATTCAGATATTATGTATTTAATTATAGATTTAGATGTGTGCCCAGCTGTTCCTAACTTCCTCATCATGTTGTCACTGTTCTTTAGAAGAACTGTTTAGAAAACCTTTACAGCTCGGTAGGTGAAGCTAGATAGAGTAATAATACATTTATGTAGGTATTGCAGGCAGTGACTATAGTCCCTGAAACATTGCTCATTAATTTTTGAACTCTTTCTTTTGGGCCTTTCACACTGCATATATCGCTGTAAGCAATTTTTCTACCATTTCGCAGGAACAAACAAAAATTATTTCTATATTTCTCAGTCCTTCAAATGTTGAACTGCAGTTAGAAATTACAGAACTAAGAGCTCAATGACAATGATGGTGGGGCTGAGGATGTTCGATTATGCACCTCTAGATGGCTGGAAGTGGCACTTTCAGACTTAAAATTTTAATGTAACTGTAATTATATTAATACTGTCTCTTATACACATCTTGCCAGCTCGTTGGTTGTTGGCTACACACATCTAATCTGCCACTGTAAAACCCTAGTTGAGGATATGTAAAATCTCTAGCTTTGTATAAAAAACTAGCACATTGAAGCATCTGGTGATATGTAAAACATATTAGACTACACAAACTAACTCTTTGAACACTAATTTATTAGCGCCACAAAAAAATAATGTAATGAATTTTGTAATGTAATTAAATAAAGTGCGCTCAACAGATTGACACTGAGTCCATCAGTGTTGGACCAGTGTGTATGAATAGTATATAATATTAAAAATTACTGACAGGGCACACATCAATGATCGATTCTTTCAATACCACATTATACTCAAGAGTCAAAGGAAAGTTGAAAGAGAACAGCGACAAGGAAATAATTTCTATATTGCTTCTTGTCAGAAATTGAAAATATTTCTTTATACAACAAACATTTCAAAAAACTATTTGCAGTGTTTAATACGCAAAGTATGGTTGTACCTACAAATGGCTCAGATCACATAGAACTGCAAGATCCCTTGGTGCTATTCTTAGCTCGTTGGGTATTTGCTGGTACTGGTATTGTTGCGAATTCCATTGTTATGTTGGTTTTCATCTACAACAAGACTTACAAGAAGTCTCTGTCGCTCAAACTACTTCTCCATCAGACTGTGATTGATTTGATTGGCTCTGTAATGTTTTTAATCTTCTATAACATTGATGTTCCTGACGGCACTGGTGGAACCATATTCTGCAAAACGGAAACTTTGTTCTTCTATGTGTTTGTAACATCAACTTACAATTTTGTTTTGCTTACTGTTGAACGATATATTGCCATTGTTCATCCATTATTATATCGCCAGAAATCCTTTGGTAGGAAAGTTACATACATCTCACTCATTTGCCCTCATGTATCTGGTCTACTTATAACGGTAAATCTCCCAATATATGCAGAAAAAAATCCAAATGGACAAATATGTTCATATGAGAGATTCAATGCTATAGTTGGTATTATATTTTCTATTGTTGATTGGCTGATACCCATTTGCATTATGCTGTACTGTTACGTGCAGATGCTTTTGAAATTACACAAAACACGAATAGTTAACGACAACCTTTCAACTGAATTTCAACCTAGGAATGACAGGCAAAATAGAGTCAAAAGAAATCTGATAAAAACACTCATCATAATTGCGTTTGTTTATTTTGTTACAGTAACTCCATCCACTGTTTCTTTCTTGGTCTATTTTATAAGTGACAGTTATGATTATACATTGAATGAAGTGGTTATTTTGTTGCTAGATTTAAATCTTACCATTAATCCATTTATTTACTGTATGGTATACAAGGATTTTCAAAGGGGAATTCACAAGATCAGAAATGACATATTTCATGGTTGAAAAACAACTCTAATAATAACCAAGACTTTTAATTTTCAATACCTTTTTAATGGTTTCATATCTTCAGTAAAAAAATCTGTAATGTAAAAATTATATAATCTCGTAGAGCCTACTCATGCATGCACACGTGTAAAAAATATTAAACCGTGTTGAAAAAAGTATGGTATTTGTTAATGCAATTAAACGTTTTAGCTTGTGTTATTATATAAAGGGGGTCGGTCGCAAATGATGTTATGTTTAATACCAACATAATTCTACATGTTTTATCTACCCAAATGTGTTTTTAGTTTTAGATTTTGAATTAATTTACCAGAGATATTAAGGTTTGAAAAAGGTATCAAGACCTGTATAATTAATTGTAATATTTACATACTGTAGAAGAATGTAAATATTCTTTCAGAAAATGCTATCTTCTGAACCATTGAATGTCTGTATTCAATGTGGGTGTTTATTTTAATAAAAATATAGTAAGTAAAAATACTAGCTGTAGCAACCTATTACTGTACTCTTAACAATTTTTAAGATCAAAATATACTAGTAATTTGACTATATGATTAGATGAAATCATACGAGGGATTGTATCATTAGTTTTACTTAAGTTGATATCATGCTATGCTGAAGATCATCAGAGAAGGGTGGAAAAAAATAAAAATTAAATTTAGGTTTATCATTTAGCAAATAGTTTTGCCGAAAACATCCAGACAGAGGAGAAAATAAAAAATGCAATTTTAATGGTGAATGTAAACAGTGTAGTAATGGTCTGGTTAAATGCTTTAAATTTATATAATTAGAAAGAGATACATATTTTATTTTTGTAGATTTCAAGGCAGCAGCGGGCAAAATAACAATTTCTGAAATTTCCATTTTCTATGGCGGCGGATGTGCGATTGGCCAAAAATAAAATAATATTATTATTCAAAATCACCGTTATTGGCGGGTGGTGATTCAGTTAACAAAGTATAAAAAAATTCTCACCGAAAAATACAAGTTTTCTGTTTGTAGATTCTTTACATATAAACATTATAGAACATAAATAAAAATACTTCAATAGAGAATGGGTGTTTTGTGCTATGTAGTACAAGTTTGGTGCTGAAGTTGTTTTGTCTGAAGTAAAATTTCAAGTACCAGTAAATGCTTTCTTGTGAAAAATGTCTGTGCTTCAAAACTAATGTAAACCATGTATAAACCTAGCTAAATGTGTCACAATATGTTTAAATAAATATAATATGTCGCTATATAAATCTCAGTTTATGTTGCAAAATATCTTGGCTTTAAAAGTAATGTCAACTTTGCTTCTTGAAATATGAAACTTAAATTCCTCTAACTCACTTTTCTTTAGAAAGTACTTGATCTAAACTTTGTTTTGTAGCCTTCATCATTTCCATTATTTGTGCCAATTAAATTTGTATCGCAATCTGCTCTCATCTGTCTGGTTAGACCAAATAAACACAGAAAATCTTCTCATAGCATTTATGAAAGAGTCGGTCCCAAGGTAATTTGTAGTTTCGGGGTGGATAGCTTTTGACATACACACAGGCAGCACACCGTACCATTTTAGCTCTAATCTTTTCTTCTTAATCAGGAACGGGCCAAATAAGTCCTCACCTATCATATGAGAAGGGTAGAGCATCTGTCACTCTATCCATTGGAAGATCGTTCATTTTCTGTGTTTGGAATGCAACCCCTTAATTTTCTGCCGTTCACATTTCTGTATGACCTGTGTCGGGTGGATCTAGTAGTTAGACACATGGGGCACGTGCCCCCCGTTTGCCACTAAATTTTAAAAATTTCAATGCATATAAATGTTATGTGCTACTCACTTATCTATTCTGAAACTGTTCTGCCCCCACCCCCCGCTAGGGCCCCACCTTAATCTTCTTCATTAATTGATGAATCCAAAAAGAAAATCAAGTCACAGGAAATTTTGTAATCAGTTGGTCTGTCAGTCTGCAATTTGTTTGCAAATTCATCACACTTAATTTACGAACTTGCTTTTAGTTTGATGAATTAATGCATTAGGAATTATTGTCCTTTATCATTAATTCATAATATGAATGAATTGATTAAATTTACATCTGGATGCTGTTAGTGATGGCTTCATGAAATTGATTTAAGTTTATTAAGGTAGTTTAATCAGAAAAAAAAAATCCAGTTTCATTGGCACATGATCAGGAAACCAGAAACCAGAAATACTAATGAATCTACTTGTCGGTGACGGTTCCAGTAATTCAAAATAAAAGGGGCCCAGTGGGGAATTTTACAGATTGACTTTTCCATCACTTGCCAGCTTGCTTTTTTGTAGTTCTATCAGGATAGGAGGCACCCGAGTCCTGGGATGGCCGAGACTCAACTGGTGCTGGACAGGGTACATTTTGATAGATCCTTGCTCAGCGACGAGGGCGTATCCCCATACTGCGGTTTGGGTTCTGGCTTGGATTTTCTCTTTTTTTTTATTTTCCAGTTACATCTGCTCACTTGTTCTGCGCATAGAGACTCTCGTATTTTGCGCAATATAAATGAATAACCTTTAACCTTTTTCCTGTCTTTCTGACTGATAGTATGTCTTTAATTTTATAATTTTTAATAATTATAAATTACGGTACATGTATTTTTATTATTATTATTAAAATGAATATTTATAATAATTA
>NW_022758092.1:369414-382221 GCF_011630105.1 Anneissia japonica
GTAGATATGTAAAAGCTTATGTGCTACTTCATCTTTGTTCATGGTGTTTGTCATGTAATGTAATGTAGTTAGATTTATAAAGCGCTTATTACACCGAAATGGCAGTTGCGTAACAAGCGGGGGGGGCAGACTGTCCCCCCCGGCTGAACTAGCCGTCGTACCGGGCTGGGTAATAAGAGAAAAGAAAGAGGGGAGAGGGAGGGAAAGAGAAAGAAGAGGAAGAGAAATGGAAAAGAAAAAGAGGAGAAAAAAAAATAAAGACAAGAATAAATTTTAATACACTAAAATGTTTGTATAATACTACTGAACGGTCTACAAAGAATAAACAAGAAATATTTCCTATAAAAAAATGCCGCAACAACTTTACCTCATTCAATTCTTCCATTTGGATTTTCATTGTAATATTTCGGCAATAATTTTATTATTTATTTCTATATTTAGTATTATTTTTGTTCACTGTTGTTAAGAGACCAGGATGTGTATAAGTTAATTACGTTAATAACCTTCAAAAGGCTTAAACCGAAAGGTCCACTAATTAATCTCAGTTAAGAAAGTATAATACATACTCCAAGTATTGAAATACACGCCATCGTGTTGGGATTCAATATTTCGACATTAATTATGTCATCATCAGGAATGGCTTCAAAGGCTTCATCATCAGCTATTGTCGGTCCACTGCTGCACAAATGTCTCAGGATGTTGACGCCAAACAGGGGAGGATTTAGGGGGGGGCCCGGCCCGGCCCCGGTAAAAAAAAAAGAAAAAAAGAAGAAAAAAAGAGAGAAAAAGAAAAAAATGATAGCCCAGAATGCCTCAAATGTTATGTTCGGGCGTCTAGAACACAAAAATTTCGCGGGGGCATGCCCCGGACCCCCTACGACAGTGTTGTCTCAATCGGCCCAACTTTTGCCCCCCCCCCCTCTTCCGGGCCCCCCCTTTTGGAAATTTCTGGATCCGCCCCTGCCAAATCTATCTTTCTCTCTTGCTGTGTTGCACCTTTCCCTCTTCCCCTATAAATATCGATCTCGCCTCTTAATCTGTTACGTTGGTTTTCCTTGATCGTTTTGCCATCCATGGGGTAATACTGTTTTTGTTTTTTTTTGCTGTTTTTTTTTTTTTTTTTTTAAGAGGCTTAATACTTAACTCCAATTTATTTATATGCCATGAAAATGGTAGCTCCTATGGCTGAAACATAGCCTTAGCCACTTGACAGCCTGTCAACAATGCAATTCGGGGTATCTATACATGGTTGCCCGTGATTGGTTGGACACCGTTTCAGTTTGGGTTTGTACTACTGCTGACTACAAATTTTACAACCAGAATGAAAACCACTGAGCCAAACTGCATATTTACCATTATTGTTATTAATATTAATAATAATAATAATAATATTATTTTTTAATATTATTTTATTTATTTGTATTCATCCCCCTCCCCCACTAGCTTGGCTAGGCCCTTCTACTACTGCCGCCAGTGTGTGGCTATTTTTTATGGGTCAATAAACATGGGTACCGTATCTTGATAAGGCCTAAAAAAAACTTGTTTGTTTGCTGTCACATTGTAAAAATTTGAATACAGGGGCGGGTGGAAAAAAGATTTTAGGGGCAGCGGATGACGGCAAACAAACAAGTTTTTTGGTTTTTTTTAGGCCTAATAGTTAACCCTAACCCTCTCCAGCGTGCGGCACTGTATTTTTCGACAAAATAAATGTGGAATACCCTGGCTCTACTCCTTGGCTAGTAGTAGGCCCTAGGTTGTGTCATAGTTTCTGTCGTAGTTTTTTATGGGATTGGCAATGCATAGGCCTACATAGGTAGGTACGACGATAGAGCCTAGTAAACCTTTTTTTGCGATAATTCAATTAAAATTTCTTCTGACGAACGCTGATCTGTAAAGATAGCCAAAATAGAGGCTTTTCAACCCACCAGAGTTCTCATTATTTTCCATCTGTAACCTGATCGCTTAGCTGAATTGCGCGTGCTCAATTGTTGCATATAAAGTTTGATCCGTTTCTATTTCATACCACTCTTCGCAGCCGCTGTTTGGTTCCTCAGACAATTTTTTGGTAATCATACCCTCTTCGCAGCAGCTATTTGGTTCCTGAGACATCTTTTTGGTAACTGCACATGCTCAACATGGCTCGATAACATCACTTACTCAATGCAAATGCTCACTGGCTGTCTAGCATTTCCAAGCGCATGCTCACTGTGTTTTTATAGATAATTCATGGACGTTATTTGGTAACTGCGCATACGCATTACTTAGTTCGAAATTCCCATTTCTTTGTAGTAAAAACCGCTACTTACAGTTTCTTAATGACTGTTTCCTCTTGATCGTTACAGCCTAAAGGTGCGGCGGAAACACAAATGAGCATTTTATTTATAGGACACAAGCCTTATTCTCAAGACAGACAACCAGATCTATTCATCAGTGACATATCAGTGTATATTTAGCAATTGAAGTGCACCTAAGTATGCACATTAAAAACGTATTGATGATATACAGAGTACTAATACTTAAAATATTTATGAAATACTATTGTTTTGATATATGCACAATAAATTATATGTATCAATTCATATTTATCTACAATTGGTGCTAGTGATCTGTTAACATATCTTCTTTGTATATCATGTGATACATTTATTAAATACATAATTACAGTAATATATAAATAAAAATAATGTTTAAAATAAGAGATAGGCGAAACTGTACAAGTCCGGGGCCAGACTGTGCAATGCTTCTCACAGCGAGTTTACCTTCCCAGCATTACCATTATACCCATTTTTACTCCTGGGTAAAGAGAGAAGTGTCTTGCCCAAGGACACAAGAGAATTGCACAGCGAGGGCTTCGAACCCCTGACCACAAGGTTGAGAGTCGAGCCTCAAAAAACTGTGCCAAATAAATTAAATCAATTCACTCACACATCCAATCAATTTTTGCCGTGACCGAATGGTTTTAAACTATTGAAGGTTTGCATGGCATATTAATAATAATAACTGCTTGCAGTATATAGGCACTGTTGTTTTTGTTGAAAGTGTTTTGACATTTCTATTGAGTTGCTTTAATAATCATCAGGAGAAAACTATCTGAATAGTTTTTATTATATCTTCTATTGTACAAAATGATATTGCTATTGGCTTTGCCCCANATACCCCCCCCCCCCCCTTTCCCTTGAGAAAAACCACAATTCGTCCGGGAGAAAATAAAATTATATATTTTCCACATCCACATGTTAATTATACTCTCAAATTGATTAAATAAGCCTTTGAAACCACAAAATATTTTTAATGACGCCCTACCGCGCCCACTTTGTTCTTGTTGGGGACGTCATCCCCCGCCCTGGGCCTTGGATCCCCGTAGGAGAAATCCTGGCGCTGCCACTGCCCTCTCTGCTTCTTGGGGTGTGCCACGTAGGTAGGATTTTCCAAACAAAACTTAGATTGGGGCCTGCTGGCTGTCTAGGCCCCCTGGCGGGATTTAGTGGCAAAGATGTTTCAGGTCAATGCAACAGTATATTGATGGGTTAAATACAAACTTGAATTTCCTTCCTTCAAGTGTTCCCTTAGGGGTGTCCCCTGAATAGGGGGTACCCCTATTACCCCCAGGGGACACTAATTGAAGTGTAATATATTCCCCTTGTGGTTTTACCTATTTCTATAATGCACATCACATGCCATTTGGGATTATTTATAAGTATTGTATTGGAAATTAAAATATAATTGAAAGAAAAATTTTATTTTTGTTCTGTATATACCATTTACATGCAATTGTGTGTTGTATTTTTGAATGATATTTTTGATGTTTTATTTACTATTTTTTAAATTTTTTTATTTCAGCTTTTCATTGGAATCATTACCGTCAAACACCTTTATGGGCTGTTTTTAAAATCTCTGTATCATATGCTCTTTTCTCTTAAATTTCGTTTTTTTTTTTTTTTTTTATTGAACATTTATGTATGATAATTGCTTGATCCAATGCGCTTTATTTCATTTACTGGTATTTATTTAATTGCATACAGTAACTTGATGATGATTTAATGCTTTTTGTGTTTATTCTCTATGATGCCAAATGAATGGGGTTTTCTATGACAAAAACAGCATCAGTGGTAAAAAAAAAAGAGAAAATTTACTTTTTAATATATTCATACTCTTCACATTATAAATGTTAATAGGTAATTTACTGGAATTACGTTACTATTGCCAAAGTTATTAGTAAAAGTTTTATGGCTTCTCTGTTCTAATGTATACAATACTACCACATCTCATTTTAACATTTAGCGACAGTATGCTGGTTTTGGTTTAGAAGCCTCAATTAAATATATTTAAAAAAAATAACAGAAATTTGTTATGAGTCACATTTCAACAAAGTTGATATATTCAGAAAGAGTGTGAAATCCGATATATTCAGAAAGAGTGTAAAATCATATTTTGACAAAAAATCAAATTCAAGTGTTCTGATGGAAAGGTTCTGAGTTGGTTTAGTTTTAAAGTGTTTTTCATAAACCATCTTTAGAGTGATTTTCTCTTTAAGTATGTTTTCCAGAAATCTGCATTTCAAAAAGAACTTTCTCCAGTTGTATTTAATCTAGGAGTTTGATTTAAAGACTAAATGTCCACAAAACTCATTTTGTGATGAGACCTAGCATACAGTAAACCATTTGATAGAAACTGGGTCATTATTCCTTTCTTTGGTTTTTAGTATGGGTTACAATTGGATTTACATAGATATTAAAAATCAAAATTAAAAAACCTCTTGTAAGATAAACTCTTGATTTGACTGTCATTTGTAGGGCTAAAATGTATACATAGTTACCAACTGTTTCGCATCGTTCTAGACGGTCGTGCATTTCAAAGTGATTTTGGATGAAACATGCATTTTTGCAGAAACACATGCGTGATCATAAATTTGTCAATTTAGCACAAGTCTATGCCTGATAATGAATTATCACAAATTCAGCGGAAAATGTATTTAAAATTATAAGAAATTGGTTTTATTAAAAATATAAAAGCGGTCATGCAGTAACTTGAGTCATTGGAGAGCTTTCGTTATCTCGTTCGAGACTCAATTCACCAAGAAAATTTCTCTTTCCTGACCAAAACAACCCAGCCAGTAGAATCTAGTAGTCACGTGCAGTCTTGCGCGTTCATTGTCACAACCAACCAATGATTATGTGACTGGAACCAGGGCCCCCACTGGGTACCACCCCTGGACCCTGGGCACCCTGGTGGCCGCAGCCCCCCGCCTTCTACCCAACTGGTATAGTCACGCATTTCAAATCTCTCAGGTTGGTAACTATGTGCATAAGAAGTTCTTGTATTCCAATTATAACCCTAATGGGTCATCTTAGAATCATGGGTCATTATTGAAGATAAATTTTTACGGTCGGTTACTAATAGAAAATTGGAGTATTGTGTTTCTATTATAAGTTTTACGGTATTTTCATATAATATTTTACCTCCATGACAGGGGCATAGGCTGGTTTTGGAAAAGGGAAAAATGAGGAAATGGTGGGAGTGAAAAATGAGAAAATGGAACTTAATCCCAGAATGCAGAAGTAAATCCCTATTCCAATGAAAACTTTGTGGTCATATTTAGTATTTGAACCACTTAGTGGAACTGATTTGCTGCCACCAGGGAGGGGGTTCTACCCCTTCCCTTCCCCTACCCCAGCCTACGCCCATGCATATTAGTAAGCCAGACATTTTCTGTAACAATATGAATGTTTTTGTTATTATTTGCTTCTCAGTGTTTAACATACAAAGACAGAAAGGAAGCTTGCTCCCATGTTGTTGCTAAGCAACTCTTGGACATCATGGAGAAGAAAGCAACAAATTTAGCATTTTCTGTGGATGTTGTAACATGCGAAGAGGTTCTAAAGGTGAGCTATATTTCATACCATAATGTTTTGATTGCTTAGTAAACTTGGGTAGACTTATATTTAATGTTCAGTATGTATATCAATTTATGTCATAGTAATAGTAGACATCAAATCAAATCAACATTTATTTCTTTCACAATATAACAATAAAAAATATATAATTTTTAACAAATATCTAAGGTATTATATGTATATATACTATTTTAGTAAATATAATTTAAATTATTAATATTTTTCCATATAGTTATAATAAATATGGATATTATATTTCACAATAGGGAGGTTTCACATGCGAACGCATATGGTTAGTGTAACATATACGTCATCATTTATGACATCATACGCCGGTTGCTATCCGCTAACCGTGTTGCCGACACGCATATCTCACTTACTACACATACGTGAAAAACGCGTAGGTAAATTTTGGATTTCTAGTACTATGTATGATCTTTGTTTTGTTTTTTTTTTCACATTTTACAGTAAGTTTAAAAAATAAATGTATTTTTAATACGTACGTGCCATTTTTTGTGATTTTTGAAGACAGCAAGTTACGATAGGATGCGTCTCATTTTGGCGTATTAAAAAACATCGGTGCTTGGTGGTGTCAGGATTGTCCTGTAGCCTAGGCTTAGCTAGGGGCCTCCCTAGGCCTAGCTTATAGTAGCAAGGCATTTTGGAGTCATGAAATAACCAACTCTTCTGGGCAACAAGGGAAGGAGTATTATTCGGCTTTAGGACATGCCGAAATCTAATTTTAAGAAGCATGATAAGAGAAGAAAAAGAAAACGGAATAGCCTAAGCTTAGGTAGGACCTAGGCTTGGCCTAAGGCCCGACGCCGCGCTTAAATTTCGCTTCATTGTAAAAAAAAGCACAGCATGGCTACAAACCGTTACAAACGGATAGCTAAACATACTGTATGTGTACACATATTCGTTCCCGTGAGAAACCTCATTAATGCCTATATTGCCTACGATCAAGTGACCATTTTGGAGTGTTATGGGACCTTCCAAAAGGCAAGGCATAGCGCAATGGTCCAAAGTTTGACTCTTTGGCTCATTATATTATTTTATTATCAAGTCCAGAATGACATGGGCTGATGTTAACATGGAACATATACATTGATATCATAGGAAGCAACCAATAGGAAAGCAGAAAAATTAGTGGGAAAAAAAAAACAACTTTGTTACTATATTTGTTGTATTTTTGTTCCTGCAAATTTAGGCAAGAGTTCTTTTTTATAGCTTGTTATTGAACCCGCAACCCGCAAATAATGATGATTTCGAATAATAATAAAATCTAATCTTTGGCCAATTAGCATACCTGCTGCCATGAACAAAAATGGAAATTTCAGGAAAAACATTTTTTTTATTTTTATTACACCTTTTGCTGCCTTGAAATCTCTAAAGATAAAGTTCCTAAGTATCATTTACATATTTAAAAAATTTGTATTTAGCTTGCAGATCTTGTCGGTCCATACATCTGTATTTTGAAAACTCATGTGGATGTTCTGGATGATTTCAATGAGGAATTCATTAAATCGCTGCTAAGTTTAGCAGACAAACATCAATTCCTGATATTTGAAGACAGGTAGGTTCTTTTTGCTGCGAAGCAGCCAATTCATATTCTCGACAGCAATTTGACCTCTGAAAGGTCATTGTTTGTCAAAAAACAAGTGCCTAAGACGACTGAAATGCGGAGTTTCCTTCTTTCGTTCTACCGGGTAAAATCAATTACTTTAGGCGACGTTTGTAGACTAACCTACTCGTACCAACGTCCGCATGTTCGCGCTCTCTAGACCTAGACTAGCTAGGATGGTATAGGCCTAGCCTTGAAGGAACGAAGGTCCCAATAAAAAACAACGTCGCTCTTTGATAGCTAACATTGTCTATTTAACATCACAATAATTCATTATTAGACCTATAGTTGTTTTTTGAATTGTACTCCACAAATCTCAGCCAATACCTCGCACAACTCGTTAACGTCTCTATCTATTGTCATGACGTCATGGCTCGCTGGCTCACACTTGCGATGTCTCGCACTTTCAGATCAAATAACACGCTGGCTCGCACTTTGGCAACACTCTTTGGCAGTCAACTCGCCCCTAGAAAACCCGCCCTTGGAAACTTGCCCCATAAAAAAATGTACTCTTCCTAGACCATGCAGTCTTCAAAATAAAAATTGTAACCTTTAGTAATCAACTACATTTTCCACATACATAGCAATTTTTGAAACTTTATTAAAAAAAACCTAAACCATAATTCACCACTATAGACACTTTTTGAAAAAAATGAAAAATTACGACTTTGTTACCTAATGAGAAGTGTTCTAATTATAGACAATGGGTCGTGTCTCATATTATTTGTTATATTTTTATTATTCATTATTTTCACTTGACTCGCATAAATAATTTTGTTCGAACAACATTTATATGCAGTTGTACTTCGCAGCACTTCACTTGCAATTTGCAATTTCTAGTATATAGTACTTGTTCATGAATATTCCCCTGTTAACGTATGGTGGCTAATTAGAGAGCTGGAATCGTTATGAACTTTCTATCGTAATGATATTCTATAATACACTGGAAAATAGATGACTAATACAGTAGTGTCCAGTGACTACACTTTACTGATATGGAATATATTTGGGTTTAATTGGTCTATTATTTTTTTTCGGTGTGAGTGTTCATTATTAAAAATGATCCCTTACGTGTGCCACCACCACATTGTCGTCCGTATTGTATGAACAGACCATAGTTTTAAACATCGCTTCATGGATTAGGTATTTCAAATTCCACCCCACTTTCTCTACTCCCTCAGTGTAACATTGGTGTTGTCATCAATTACATTTTTCCCATCATGCACAGGAAATATGCAGACATCGGCAACACAGTGAAACTGCAATATAGCTCAGGCATTTTCAAGACCAGTGACTGGGCTCACATCATTAATGCTCATACAGTGCCGGGTGATGGTGTCATTAAGGGCCTTAAAGAAGTTGGAATGCCAAAAGACCGAGGCTGTCTTCTGATTGGCCAGATGAGCTCCAAGGGGAACCTAGCACAAGGAACATATACAGATGGTAATACCTGATAATACTGTATTTATATTTGATCAAAATGGTTGCCTAAATATTAATAGAACTGATGACATTATAATAATTAGGCCTGCTTTAATTTTTATGTGTCTATCAAGATGGTTAAAAGCTGGATGTTAGATGTATATCTAAAATAGTTTTACTTACTAAAAGCCTGCTTGGATTGAAATTTTGTGAGGTCTATGTACCTGGTAAGAATGTCCAGTACGCAAAGCCTGTTTATTATTCTTCTTGGTCAGGCTATACCCAAGTCAAAAGGCAAGGTTGACCAAGCTCCGCAGAAAGAATATCATGACTGTTTTTGCTGAATAGAGTAGTACAATGTGAAGAGCACGACCTTGTTAAACCTTTCTGAGCACATGCTAAGACATATGCACCGCTCAACATTTTCACAGTATAACCACGATTAGACTAATCATGCATGCAAACAATTGTACTACCCGTATATATTCGTGTGTAAGACGAGGCCTAAAATAGTACATTATGATCGAAAAACAGGAGTGGACTAATACACATGACATACAAATTTTAGATTTTTTTTAAATATGACATACAAAAATCATTCAAAAATTTTGTCAAACTCATCACCTTATACACCGGTCGCCTTACGGTACCTTAAAACCTACAGTACATGTAAATCCAAGTGCAAACAGCATCGGCCGTATTCGACTGGTCGTTTTTGTTCAAACACGCCTGTCTGCGCTGTGGTAAAATCCTACTTAACAAAGATTATTATTATTATTATTATTATTTATTTAGACACACAATACTTGTGCCAAGGATTGTCAATAGCGAATAATAGAAAACTGGATACTCGACAAAACAAAATGGATGTGTAGTTATTGCGATACAAGCTAGCATAATAAAATATTTTTTGACGTTATGTGGATAAATATTATAATTATTATTTTCTAAAGTTTAATCTAAATTATATTAATGCAAATGTTGTTACTAAACTGACCAATCGGCAATGTTTGTTTTAGTCACATGGATAACTCATTGTAAATTAACGCACTTTTGTTTATGTTAATTCCCATTGTCAACTAAGTCGATTTTACGAACCAGTCGAATGAAAATAATACTCAACAAAATATATCTTTGTAACGAAACAAACCAGTTGAATACAGCCATGTTTTATGTTTTACTGGTGTGAAAATAGTTGTTTGTATGTTTCCAGTACTCAAAAAGGTTGCAGGCAGTAGGCATTGGATGATGCTGCAATCATTCTAATGCAAAACTTTTTAGGAAACTATACTGATTAATTAATTTCTAATTTTTCAAAATTGGCTCTTAGCGTTGGCATTACGGCAGAAATTGTCAGATATTCTTTATACATCGAGTATTCAGTATTCATATTCATAATCAGTATTTATTTCACCAAATACAGATAAAAAGACAAATTCAAGTGCATTATTTCTCTGAATTGGTTACATATTATTGAAATTGATAAAGACGGGTTTAAGAGAAATGAAATAAATGAATTTTACACTCAAAATTAAGGTACTTTAATATTTTTTTTAACAAAATTAGAAATTATACCATTTATTACACTTACGGTATATGATTTTAAACGTAAAAGACTATTTTCTAGATTTTCATTTAAAAGTTCTTAATTCAGAAGTTGAGAAGGGTAGATGGAATAAGATTACACTCCAGTGGCATTTTATGTAAACTCTGTAATTTAAGTTCAATCGGAGATGAATTCTATTTTACATTCATTTGTTCTTTCTATTCTCAGATCAGAAATGATTTTATTCCTAAATTGTATTATACATACAAATTACATTGACAAATTTTATTTATTAATTTCTAATACAGTATAAAATTAACACAAAAACTAGCAAATATTTTGCTTTTCAGAAGAGAAATGAATGTTTTGCAACACTGAAAACTCTTGAATGTATTATAATATATGGGCTAGTGGCCTATATATTGATGATACATAAAACCCCAGTTAGGAGAATGAAGAAGAATAATTAATATAACATGTATTATTTGATTTAAATCATTCAGTGCTATGTTATATTTGTTTTTGCTTCCCTAGCAACTGTTTTAATGGCTGAGGAACATTCTGACTTTGTTTTTGGATTTATTTCAACCTCAAAAATTTCTTCCAACCCTAAATTTCTTCATATGACTCCAGGTAAGGACAAATCATTTTTCTATTCCAATCCATGTTGAAAAAAATATATAAGTAAATAATATTGATAATAATAATAATAATAATAATAATAATAATAATAATAATAATAATATTAATAATATATATTTCACTGTATTTTTTAATGAAATTTTAATATTAAACATTTTTATTATTGTTTTATAGGTGTTAAAATGGCTGTAGGGAAGGACAACCTGGAACAACAGTACTTGACCCCAGAAGAGGTCATAGTCAATAGAGGAAGTGACATCATCATTGTTGGTAGAGGGATTTATCAGGTAAATATGACATTAATTTTGTTTATTTTTTTTTTTTTTTACCAAATTAATTCCACTGATATAAGCAAACATAATGGATCAAAACTGCCAGAAATAGAAAATCTAAATGAATTTGGAGTAACAAAAGAGGGTGGTACCACAACATCTGTATAAGAAAAATAAACTAGACTGGAGTAGAAAGCTGGACACAGAAAATATGCATCATATTCTAAAAATAACTTGTTTTTCTGTCTCTCTCTTTCAGGCAGAAGACCCGGTGAAAATGGCATTGGCTTATAAGGATGCAGGGTACAATGCGTATTTGAAAACCATAGTGTAACCAATCAAAATCAATGTATCATATTTGTTTATGAGCAATATTAACTTTTTCACTAGGTTTAAAATTATTTTTCTCATCAAGTGAATATTATTTTTCATACTGTTACAATTCGTACTCGCACAATTCATGAAAGAGCGCCATCCTTCGAAGTTTGGCTGCCGCAAGTCGCATCAGAGCAGTATTCTTACTGTACACATTTTGCATTCATATTAATTTTATAGTAGTTCATTATGGGATGGGGCATTCGAATGAATTGGAATTTGCCTGCTTGTATGGTGTAGGCTTTACAGTAGGAAGCTTTTGATTTGCACGACGTGACGCTAGAACATATTTACTCATGCGTGACCATCCTACATCTTCTGCACAACATAGATTTGGCCAAATTGCAACCTAGAATCCATGCGACCGCGAGAATTTAACATAAAAACCAATTCTATGATAAACTTAAGCAACATTTGTCATATCAGGATGATATCTGACTCAGAGAGCTGACATGAACTTTTGCACACATCACATGACATCAACAGCACCCTCTACTGTCAGCTTTAGCCCAGTCCTACTAGTCTTTTGTAGTGGAAAATTACATATATTTTCATATTTTTCCTTTATATTTCCTTTTGTATAACTTGTGAAGGTTGGATATTTATCTAATGTCTCTTTCTGTATAATTACTTGCCTTGGCCTATCTGTGTACTATCAAACATTATATTTATCTTTTGGTTAAATAAAGGAACAAATTAGCACATTTACTTGTACAATTTTTACTTTTATTGGCATTTTTTTCCTTTTCACATAACAATTAACTCAATGATGAAAACTTCTCAGGCTTGTGCAGTAGAGTAAAATAAATTTTAATTCAAATCTGTTAAAACTGCGGTGAGATATTTAGAAATCTTTAGTTGCGCAGTAGCTGTACTTTACCGATCATCATTATGGTGTATTATTACATGCGGATGCTGCTGAAATTACGCAAAACATGAATAGTTAATCACAAACTTTCAACTTTAACTCAATCTAGTAATAGCAAATGAATGTGTATGGTCAAATCAGATCTCTTGAATTTGTTTATATTG